>NC_068369.1:61446123-61693623 GCF_020536995.1 Dreissena polymorpha | reverse complement strand
CTCGCCCCACTTTTTATAACGACTCGCCCCACTTTTATAACGACTCGCCCCACACGTATAACGACTCGCCCTACATAGATAACGACTCGCCCCATCACTACTTATATGGTAGGATTTTTATCTAATTTCGATTTTATTGTGTTTTAAGTCGGTAAAAACTGGTGGGGTATTGAACAAATATCCTAAGATTTGGCAAATTAGAAGTTTGATGAAATTTGTTAAAATGCTTTACTTTAACTTTCACCTTTTTCAGGAACTTTCAATAGAAACTGGAATACTGTATCGCATCCTGCATGATATGTTCAAGATTTCTACACCACAGTAACATAACTATGTTTTTGCGTATATAATATATAACGACTCGTCCCATCATTTTTATTGTCACATTTTTAGCATCTATGTTAAATGTAAACAATACAGATGAATAGAAAGAGAAATATAAGAAAAACTTTTTTTGTGTTGATGGTTTATTAGATACTTATGTACTTATATACAACAACAACAACTTATAAAAATAGAAAGTTACGCAGTGAGTATAATAATATCAATACATTGATATAATAAGAAAAGTTTACAAAAAGACAGTAATACATCAGTAATCAATATAATTATATCTTATTATTATCAACATTGAATTTATGAAAATGATTTTATTCAAACGTTTTATTCATAACAAATTTAAACACTATTTAAACAAACAACAACAACAACAACAGCAACAACAACTATGTACACAGGTCCGTACATGGCTGAACACAAGTCCAGCAGCTGCGCTGCAAATACAGAGTGCAAAGCGCAGGCATGTTGTTAGTCGAATTATCAATTTAAAATAATGGTATACTATAATCATGTATACATCTTTAAATACTAAACTCCGCAGAAGCACGTATTACTCAATTTAAGTTATAACCATTTAAGTAATTAAACAAATCGTGGAATTAATTGATTTATCACAAATGGTTTCTTGTTTATTTGAAACCATTGCAAATTTTCCGCGATAATTGTTCACACCTACAAATTAAAAGAACCGCCATTTAATTAGCGTTTAATGTTTATTTGAAACCATTGAAAACTTTCCGCGCTTATTGTTCACACCAAAATTTAAAAGAAACGCCATTTGATAAGCATTTTAAAGTAAAGTTTGTGTGAAAAACACAAAAAGACTGATACGCATTGTTATAATATGAAAAAATATTTTTAAAACGTGTGTTGTGTATTCAGATCAACAGGTAATAAATAGGTAGATTGAAGATTATAATGGTAATTTTAAAATGATAAATAAAAATTTATCTTACAGATGAATTGTGTCTGTAAAATTTCTGCAAAAAAAATAAATTTCGGCAAAGACCTTTTTTCATTTTTCTTACCTTTCAATACCCGTATATATGAAAATATCTTTACCACGAAGCAAGGTATTCACGCTTTCGCGATTATGACACGTGTATTGTTGATTGTCATCACCCGCCCGCGGTAACGTACCTGTCAATTATGTTGTTAATTCATCGGTCTCCTTTATAACGATAATCCCTAAATTCTTGAGTAATTTAACCCGGGAATCTTTAATTGTCGATATGATCTTAGCCTTTGCTTCTTTTTATAAATATAAAGGAATGTATGACATGAGACAAATGTACCGATATCCAATAGTCTTGCTTCATGATAATATTGTCACTGAACAGAGATGTAAAAAAAAATCATAAAATAAAAATTATTACTTTTCAGAATATGCCTGCAATAGACGTATATAAGGTCAGGTATAAGGCAAAAAACCGCTGAACGATTGTTATCAAACAATGCCGAACCTTAAATTCATATTATGAATTGATTTCATTTATATTACCATATATAATATAACATTATATTTTGATAGGGCGAGTCGTTATATATGTGGGGCGAGTCGTTATACATGTGGGGCGAGTCGTTATAAAAAGTGGGGCGAGTCGTTATGGGGCGAGTCGTTAAGGAGGCGAGTCGTTACATTACCCACTGAAGGACGGGGATTATACTCTATATTGTGTCTCTTCATGAAGGAGGTTTTTCATTGCAACCTGACAACATCGAAATATTTGTAAACAATATTCCTACAACGGGTCACAGGTAAATCATATGGTTTTGTTGAGGAATATTTATATAAAATTCATTTTTATGTGTACAGTATGCAAAGTTTTGCAGAAACATTTTTAATACGCAACTCGGTTTTAAATATGTTTTGTTGTGTTTATGTGATGTGTTTTTTTAATAAAGACAAGTTAAAACCCATTCATTTATGCGAGTGATAGTTGTTTTATTTCATGCAATTAGGTGAATGAATGGTGAATACAAGGGAATAAAAGCGTGATTATTTAATATAGACTAGTAGATTTATTTAAATAATCATTAGATTCGTTTGTAATTGTATTCAATTATTCATTATTGGTCTATTTTAAATATGTATGGTAGGTGCTTTGTGAGTCGTGGGTATAGAGATTGTACGGAATCCCTTGATAGAACATTCACACATGATACAGTTTGTTACGGAAAATGTTTTTACACAGTTACCATTGTTTTACTTATAAAAATCTATCAACAAAATCGGTTATTTATTATTATTACAGACAATAAACATTTGAAAAAAAATGCGCAAATATTAAGACCAAAGGTTATTCCTTTACCACTTAGATACATATCTCTACGTGTTTGTAGTCCCTTGGAAATTTAATTTAAAACCTTTCTTGCTAGATTCAAGTTTTAAAGGCTTCATTCCAAACCCTTAGATACTGTTCAACAAACAGCATAAAACCAGAACAGACTGCAAGTTATTGGTTACTCGCAGGCTATTCTGGTTTTATACTGTTTGCACATAGCCATTTTCACTTAGCATCTGAGTGGGAAAGGGTTTAGAATTATGTTTATAATGATTCATAGTCGCTTGTGAACACTTGCACTCAGCAATTAACTTTAAATGATATGCTTGTTCACAGTTTGTAGGATTTATATTTATTATGCTTGTTCACAGTTTGTAAGATTTTTATTAATAATCATTTTGCCATTTTAATTCATGCCATATGTGTTGATGATGCCTTTCTTAGTCTAATACAATTGTTATTCACATATTATAAACCACTTCATACATGTCAAGATAGAAGGTGTATTTAAGAAATAAAATTTAAACATTGACAGAGAGAAACTGGCAGAACTCCGTAATAGAACATTGTAAAGTTATTTATTATTTGTGTTATTAAATTATATTGTTTAAACTTATTCAGTGTTTGAGTTAATTCCCTTGAAGAAGTATTATTAACAAGAACCGGGATCTTCCTTTGTGAAAAGAACACTACAAATTTAAACTTAATGCGTTTAAAGTGCAAAGCACATCAATTTTAAACTCACTTGAGTATGAAACTTAATTATTTTTGACCAGCAGTTTACCCATGGTAATGGTGAACATTGAAATATTTATTTTAAGAATTTTAAAGTGGATGTAAAAAAATTGGAATACGGAATTGTAGATGCATTTTTGATTTACAACTACTTTTAATATATATTCAGTTATATTTCTTTTATTTTTAGAATAAGAAAGCCTAGAAACCACAATGCCTAGCGCAGGAGCGGTGTGTCCTCCAATAATTTCACCGCTGAGGAGGCACATCTATGGCCAGTCTACAACACACATTGATACTTCAACTCTTATAGAAATTGTCTGTGGTAAGCATAAATAGTACTTTATTAGACCAAAGCATCATTTAATAAATATTCTGTTTTTTTTTAAATGAAATTATCATAACCATCCAGGGGCATTCGCTTTAGATCTACATTCGAAAAGCATCCCTTTTTACCAATTTTATTTCAAAATTAATTATTGATAGCATATTAAGGTGTGACTTTTTTTCTCTGCTTTACTTTGTTATCTACGCAAAGTTTTCCTTGACAGATTAAGATGTTTATATAAAAAAGCTTAATCATGGTATATTAAAATCATTAAGATCATATAAAACTGGGCGGGCTAGCTCAGTTGGTAGAGTGCTGATTACAAAACTGAGGATTCTGCGTTTGATCGCAGGTAAAAATAACTTGCCTTGGTATTGTTAATGAAATCCTTTCTACTGGCATATGATGTCATATTTATATTTCAGGTATGGGAAGTTGTCATTTCTGGCAATATTTATGTGCTCTTAGTAATGATAAACTAGCTTACCCAAGAAAACATTTTTTAAACACACCACCATGATATTACATAAGTACTATAACATACAAAACAAACAAAAAATTTGCAATTTATCTTTGGTAGCTTAATTTTATAAATGTCACGGATTTCAATATTATTATTACAAATTATAGTATTTCAATACAGATCTTCCCAATTCAAAGAGCACAGATTCTGGGGAAGAACACTGTATATAAAAGTATATAAAAGAACATTGAATACGTTACAGTCATGTATTTTCAATTATAAAGTTTGTAAAAAATACATTGAATTTTAATCTTATAATAGCACCCATGTTGCTGTGATGTCTCTGTTTAAAAGTTCTGTATCTTCAAAATGTTTCTAACATCTCTGAGAAAACATTACATGTATATGGTTAAGTTTTTTGTTGTTAGAAATTATATAGTATAGTGAACAGTAAAATTATAATTTTGCTTAGAGGTATTCCAAAACAGATTTATTTCACTTCTTTTGTTTATGTTGTGAATGCTAGGTATGTCCATTTTAGAAACACCAAGCACTAAGATTTACTTCACTGCCGATGGAACCAAACCAAATCCATTTCAACGCACGATTGGGGGACGTGAAGTGACTCATCGATACAAAGACCCTTTCACTTTAAAGGAAGGAAAAAGAACTCTGAAAGCTATTGCAGTCTCTAAGTAATTTTGTTAATCACAGTGTTAAACATTTGTCTGTCTCTGTCGACTGAAAATAATTCATTTTAAGAAGGAGTAAGGTTTAATCATTGTTAATGCAAGTTTACAGTGCTCAGCTGAAACTTTTTTGTTTGTGAGAATGCATTAAATAATCATCAAGCTTGAACAGTGCAAATGTAATAAAACATGCTGTGCACTTTAATGTATAATTTAAAGGAATCAAATTTACAGATAAAATAAAACAAGAAGGAAGCAGAGGTATTATTTACAGATTTAAATGTGTGTATTTAAAAAAAAAAGTTATTTCAGCCTGTACACTTGGAGACTTTTCTAACACATCACTTAATCATATCAATATAGCTCCCTTATTTTTGAACGGCTTGTGTTGAAATTTGGACCAAGAATAATTCAACGCATATCTGATAATTCCTGAAAAATTATTTGAAATTGAAAAACAACAAAATATAAAACTTAACAACTTTAAAACGTCACTTCAAAAGTCAAATTCGCAAACTCGTACAACGTTAAATAATAGCAATGTGAAAAGTAAAACGCATAAACTTACACGTCTTAATAACTGACCGGCTTGCAACATGCCGATTGAGCCGTTTCACTCCTGAATATTCATACGAGCAATATTGTTTTTCTTTAATTAATGTTATGTTTTTCTTGTGTAAAAACTCACCTAGAATTATGAAATTGAAATTTAATTGGAATAACATGTATATCGCCTTTTTAATACTAAACTTGGTGATTTTTCTTACGCAAGACTTTTAAAACTTACATATCTCAGTAATTAGTAAATATTTTTATTTAAAATTGCACATGTGATCATTTGACTACAATATGTGCAAGCTCACGATAAAATCATTCATCCGTTACGATCGGACGCTTTAGCAAGTGGGAAAGGTTGCCTGTAAAATGCAAAGTGCGCGATTGCGCTCCTGAATATCCATACGATTTCCATGTGCAAAAATAGGGAACCACACCTACCTCACGTGCTAAAGCGTCCAATCATCACGGATGAATGATTTTATTGTGAGCTTGCATGAAATGAAGTCAAATGATCATATGTAAAATTTTAAATCAATATCTTTACTCATAACTGAGATATTCAAGTTTGAAAAGTGATGCGTTACAAAAGTCTCCAAGTGTACGATTCCATTAAGACAAGCAATTTCGTCAGAATTTGTGTGTGTGTTTCTTTTAAAAGTATTGTTGGAGATGAGCTTTAATGTACCGCTTACTCTAAAAGAGTTGTATGTATTATTTGAATATTACTTTATGAATAGTTAACCTTTTCACAGAACAATCAATTTGAAAGCAATAGGTAAAATGGAATTTGATTTCATTAAACATTTTTATTCAAACAAAAATCATGCATACATTTTACTGAAAATGTTAATATTGATTTTTTTTACCTGTCTACAGAGATGGTCGAGAGAGTGATGTTAACACCAGAACTTACACTGTGGATGATGTGGGTAAAATCAACGCCAGCCCCATACCCTCTTCATCTTCTGAGGTTGACAACTCAGACTTCTTTGACACAGACGGCTGGGAATTGTCAGACTCCACTTTGAAGAGTGGAACATCATCTTCTAGTAAAGCAAGCAAAGGCAAGAAAGGAAAGAAACAAAAGAAGGTGTGTGGTTGTATTGCTTAAGACCAGTTTATGAACAGGAATTATTTATTAATGAATCCCTTTATTACAGATGAAAGTTAGGTGAATTGTTACTTTGTAAACATGTGTTGAGGAACTTAAATTACATTTCAGGCATTAAGAAGCTTCTGGTAAATTAATTATCTGTATTTCCAAGCCCCTGTTGACTTGTCAAATGGGCTGTGCTCTGTGAAAAGGGGGTTTAATGAATGTGCATATCGTGTAGTCCCAGATTAGCCTGTGCAGTCCACACAGGCTAATCAGGGACAACACTTTCCGCTTGTATGGTATTTTTAGTTTACAGAAAGTCTCTTTTTAGGAATAATCCAGTTTATGCGGAGTGTCGTCCCTGATTCCGCTCAGGCTAATCTGGGACGACACTTTACGCACATGCATTAAACCCCCCTTTTTACAGAGCACTGCTCAAATAAAATTTAATTCATGTTGCTTTTTTTATAAGAAATGAACCAGTGAGTGAGCTTGCCTGCCTTGATAATTATGTTTAATTACTTTTGGATAACTTCTTGTGTTGTCATATATAACAGGATTGACGTAAATAACATTCTGTAAATTTCCAGAGCAAGTCACCAACTCGAACTCTGAGGTCAAGGTCACGGTCTAAATCTCCAGGACGGACTCCAAAAGAGGCCTGGGCGAGTAGTTCATATACACCAGCTCTCAATTCTGGGGCGTTCGGTGATCAACGTAAGCAAGCCTCATGTTATTGCTGTATTCTTGTTTGCTTTTTGAAGTATAACTAATTATTTTTTTGTAGTTACTTACAAAGACTAACTGTTCAATAGTGTGTATAATGTTGACAACTTATTGCTGTTTAAAATTTGTTAATATATAATATATATTTATGAAGATATATTTTACTAGTGTTGTGAATGAACCAATATTATTTTCATATTAGCAATATCTTGTGTTTCCTGTACCAAATCCGTCAGTGTGGGCCACTGAAAAAAACACTGAACTTAATGGCCATGTGATGTTTTGGGCTTATTGAGATTTGTGTTTTCTTCCATACTTAAAGCAGCCTCGCCTCCGATACCAGATGGCCCTTTCAACCCCACCAACTATTCCGGCACTCAGATCAACGTATGGGGTGGTGCCCCACCGCCCTTTGTCCAGCAGGGAGGCATGCCAGGGGTGGTCAGCCTTGGTCAGCCTGGAATCTGTAACCCGTACACAACGCAATATGGCTACCTCACTGAGAACATGCTGCAGGTGAATACTAGCAATCTAGAACTACATGTTAAAAGCATTAGTGGCAAAATGTTTTTTAGTTCTTTACTATTGTTGGGTTAGGAAGTTTAACAGCTATATGTTGAATTTTAAGAAGTTTAAGAAAATGATGAAAACCTCAGTAAGGATATAGATTGCATGATGTAATGTTGTGTGTATATAGGTTACATGCTGATCTAGCTATGAATTAGATTTAGGGTCAGTATGGTCAAGGTCACTGTTATTAAAAATAGCAAAAAGGTGTTGATACTAAATAAATTTGGTTTGGATGTAGGTATTTTCAGTCATTTTAAGAGCAGGTAATTTACATGCAGACATTACGATGCATTTGGTGCCAGTCAGAACAAGTGTACTATTACTCAAAATAAAAGTTTCCACCCAAATTAATTTAGTTTGGATGAAGGTAGTGTGCTGTTATTTTGTAAGTAGGTAGATTACACGCAAACCTAGTGTTGGATTGCATTTGGGGTCAGATGTGGCCACATCACTTTTATTAAAATTAAAAATGGTTTCTTCTCAATAACTTAAGTCTGGAGCGATTGTGGGGGTATTTTGCTATCATTTTGTGTGTAGGAAGTTTATGCAGACATTTATTGCAAAGTTAATTAAATTCACCTGAATTAATTGGTAAAAATTTAAGTCTAATTTTTTCACAATCACATTTCTTGATTTTAATTTAGAAATTTTCATCATTTAATTTTACAATATAATAGATAACTATTTAAGATTTTCAACTTCAAATATACTGTTGTGGTCATTATATAAGTTAGAACAGAAAACATACAGTATTCTGTCAAAGCTGAAAAAAAGCCAGGAAGCATTACAAAAAAAAAATATATCTTTAATAAAAAATATGCGTTTTAAATCTTAAAATATGAGAAAAACATAGAGTATAATAGGTACACAGGCAATTTTAGAACCTTCAAATAATTTTAAAATCTATAACTGTGAAACCAGTCATTTGAAATTATTATTATTATTACATGCATAATTTTTATTACTTTCATGATTGTTGGCATAGTATCGTAAACAAAATATAGTAGACCTCTCTGATAACTCTTGATTCTCATTTTGTTTCTTCCTTTGCTACATTCAGAACTGCAATCCAGACACCAAGCACGTAACCGTTGGTGATTTACGTCAGCTGTTAAGGAGCCGACAGGCTCCCCCACCCCCAGCGCCTGCAGTGGAGGCCCCACCCCCTCCTAGACCGGAGCGTATAGAGGTTCCCGTGTACAAGGACCCTCCCCTGAACCCTGTGAGCCCCGGCGGAGGTACGGTCACATGGTCAGATCGCCCTGGTATTAGTTTTAGAGGGGCTGGCAAAATGGGTGGGACCAGGCCAAGTAACTTGTATAGACAGAATACGGATCCTTTTGTTTTTAAGTGGTAGGAACATTAGCAAAACTGGTGGGATCTGGATTCACTAGTTTAGGGAGAATAATAACTATTTTTGTTCATTGCAGGGGTATATATTAAATATATAGGGTAACCTGCCGTGCAGGTTAATTTCTATGAAATCTTACATGCCCAGATTAGATGTGTTTGTCCAGGTTTAAATAATATTGTAACAAACACACATTTCAAATTGGACGAGTAATGTATGTTTATATATCGAATTATCTAAAACAAGTGGTATTGACTTGTATTTCATGAAAAGATGTATGAAACATGCTATTTATAGTTACTCGAAAGAAAGTGTCCAATATAATCTAATGAATTTTCAAATGTCATTTTGATGTAGTTACAAACTATGTTTATTTAATGCTATGAACATACAGATTTTACTCTTATTTAAATGGAGCATGTTGCCTGGTTTGTTGAAGCATGCTCACTTGAAGTACAAATATTAAAGTTCAAGACAAGTAGCAAAAGCAATATTGATGATGTCATTTGAAAACTAAAGAAGATTAGCTTGAAATTTCCCGAGAAACAAAAATATTTAACTATCGAACTGGGCGAATTACTTTTGCAAAGAGGTTGCTTAACAGAGAAACAAATCCTCATTGGCTAGTGTTAATAACTTAATATATATCCCTACAGTGGTCAGGGCAGCTAGCAACATCAGATTTTATGAAACGCAAATTTCAGTGGCCTATTCACATAAAATATTATGGGTGATGCACAAAATGTGTGTAGCTTTATCATTTTTGAAGCACACAATGCTCAAACAACTGATGTCAAACTGAAAACCATTTTTGATGATGGGTTGCTGTTTTAGATTTATAAAAGATGTGTATGTCATGGGCTCAGTTGAAATATAAATATTTTCACAAAGCTGTAGAACTGAATCTCACATTAAGTTTATAACCCCAACTTGTTTAGTCTTCATTTTGACAAGATTGTTCATGTGTATTCTGGGAATTATTTCATCCTGCATAATTCAATCATGTTATGTGTATATTTTAGCATAATACCAATTATGCATGCCAGTTTAAAAGTAGAATATATATGTGGACTAGATTTGATAAGAATTTAGAAATAATTGAAATTTATAATTGTGTGTGTGTTATGGCGTTTTACATGTTGAATAATTTGTACTTATTTTGTTAGATTGCTTTGTGCATGAAATGAAACTTAATTTTGTTCTTTGAGTCTTAACTATTTAAAATACATGGTGCATAACAAGCCTGATTCTTGGATAATATCACAAGATTGTATAATTATTTATTAAGCGATTTAATTCCATACACAATTTTATAAAGAATGATCTAGATCTTGTCATAAAGCACTGCAATTTAATGTTTATTTTTAAATTAAATTGAATAATGATATATTCAAACATGCTGTATATTTTCCTGTTGTTTTTTTTGCATAATATGTATATTTTTAAAATTAGTTATTCAGCTTTTTTAAAGATGGAATATTGGACAGTTGATATTCAGCTTCAATAGTGTAGACACATTTCAATACAACCAGTGCATGCTCTCTTTAGCTATCATTTATGTACACTATTTTCAGTTTTAGAAAGTGCTAGTGAATGGTATAATGTATTTATACACAACTTTTATTGTTTGCATCTTTGTTTGTTTATTGTTGTATTCAACATTTTTCTTTAATTTACAATTTATAATTTATTTTGTATATTTATTTAAGTATTGTTTAGTGTAAACATATTTTACGTTTGTCTTTTTTTTTTCATTTACATTATCCTTTAATTGCTTTACACATTTAGATCTTCATTTGATTTTAAAGTTGTGCCAAAATCATAAATGATGTACTATTAGAGTAATAAAGTTTAGAATAAAATATTTAGCCTTTGTTGTCAATGACACACAGATGTATGATAGATATTTAAGATTTTAAATTTTAAATGTGTAAAGCAGTTACTCTTCAAATGTTGATGACATTAAAAGAATAAGAACATTGGTGACATAGCTAACATAACTGCCTGTAAGTCATCAAATACATCTTGATTGAATGGTTTGAAATGCATGTTTCTCCTTGATTGAAATATTAATAATATTTCAAACATTTTTGATGATACTTTGCAACAAAGAGTTATCAGGTGGGTTTGTGTGGTGACATATCAAAATGTTGCTGGATGAAGTTAAGAATGTGATCTCTATATAATAACTGCATTCTATTCTTGACTGCAAAAGCACATGCTATCAATCCAAGAAAACACACAGCCCATATTTCTAAAACATTCTTAAGCCTGTTTTAACACAATTAGCTGAAGCTTATTTTTAGCTCGGCTGTTTTTTGAGAAAACCCGAGGTATTGTTATAGCCAGCTCTTCGTGTTGTGTCGTGTCATGTGGTCCGCGTCGTGCTAAAACCTTAACTTTTAGTCAAGGTTTTGAACATTGGCTCTGAAATCAAAGTGCTTCAATCTACAACTTTGAGACTTTATATGTAGCTGCACCTTGAAGAGTTCTACATGCCACACCCTTTTTTGAGTCACTAGGGTAAAGGTGAAGGTCATTGTGACCTCTAAAAAAAATAATCTGACAAGCTCTCATTTATTCAAAACTGCACCTGCAGCCGAGTGTGGCACCTGTTATGCGGTGCTCTTGTTTATTTACTGTAATCAAGTGTACAAAAATTTTCATACAAATAATATTACAAGCTTTAATTTTAACTATTATTCCACTTAAATTAAAAAGATATATGGTATGATAGAAATATGAATAAATAAAATCAGTTTACTTTAGCCAGTTATTCTGAAAACATTTTTTTCATAAATTGGCACCAGAGCAACAGTATTTTTAGAGTGTTGATAAGATGTAAAATCACGAGCAAAAATGCCATGTTTGTTTTGTTATACAGAGAAGCCAGAAAAGCATTTGCAACACTGTATATACAAAATGAAAATATTGCCAGCTGCGCTTATATCTAGTTTATAGGCAAATGATATACAATAGTGAACAATAAAAATTTACATTACTGGTACTTATGATATTTCAGGGGACTACAAGGGTAATCTACTCCATATCTATGCCCATCTGATAGACCTCGCCAATAATAACAAGGACTTTCGTCTCCCAATCTCAGAACCCAAAATGGGCAAGGTAAAAGAACTTTACATTTACCTGGTTTTGCGGGTGCATACCTTTATTTATATGTTATTATTATGCCTGTTTGTTTAGGTCAATCTTTGAGTCACTGTGCAACTTGATAGAATTTTAAATTGAATAGAGTTGAAAACTAAGTGCATCTGAATCAAAATAAATATGTTGTTTACAACTAGTTCAATGTAATCATTATGCTTTGCTCACAACATATATTTATGCATGAATTATCTGCATAAATAAAATATTGTTATTAAATGGATTTTGTAAGAATGACCTTATATGAATGACCTAATAAGAATGACCTTATAAGAATGTCCTTATAAGAATGTCCTTATAAGAATGACCTTAAAGGAATGAACTTAAAAGAAGACTACTAAGAAGACCAAAATAAGAATGACCTTATAAGAATGTCCTTATAAGAATGACCTTACAAGAATGTCCTTATAAGAATGACCTTACAAGAATGACCTTAAAGGAATGAACTTTAAAGAAGACTACTAAGAAGACCAAAATAAGAATGACCTAATACGATTCCTCTATTAAAGTGACTTAACTGCTAATTTTAAAACAAAAATGTCGTGATACAATACCAGAATTTACACATTATATTTAGACAATGAAATTAGCATTCCAAAATAATAATAATTGTTTTTTTTATGATAAGTCATAAATCATAATTAGTAAAATAATAAAGCGTTTGCAATGTTTGTCATCAATGATCTGAATATCTTCTAACATTGAGGTAAAAATAATATGTAAACTAGTAAAGCCTGAATAGTCCAGTGGTATCATGTTACATTTTTCTGTTAGAGGCCAGGGTATGCATCATATTCTGGAGAATGCAACATTTTCTAATCATCTTTAAATATCACTGAATCTATTGATGCAGTAGGCATATATTGATTTGCCGATCTGTGTGTTTGTTCTTTTGTCTGTTAATTCAAGGTTACCAAATTTGACTTGTTTTTATGACGTCAATGATGCTTCCTGAAGAGCTTAGATACTTGCATGGATGCTGTCTTTTAACTCAATGAACATGCCCGCATCACCCCCTTTCATTTTGATCCTGACAATTGAATTTTGTTTAAACTTGGACTTGTTTGAAGGTTAATATCTGGATTAATCTCAAAATATGTGTTTCATCAAACAAAAGTGAAGCTTTCTACAAAGCTTTGATGCTTTGGATAATGTTTTTGAACACTATCAACAAACCTTCATCGCCTGACCTCCTTATGACCTTTAAATTGACCCTTTTTTGACATACCAAATTTGTGACAGAACATTAAAACTACTTTCTAAAAAGCCTTGATATTTCCATTGAAAACTCAGCACCCTTACATCATCTTATCTCATTTTGACCCTGAAATTGACCTTATTTTGGACTCAGACTTATCACATCAGCTAATATACATGTAATCAACACTGACAAAACTTCCACATGAAGGCGTTTCGTGAACCAGCATCTAGTTTCTTGCAACTTTAATATTTACGACTACTTCATATATATTTATTAGTGAACACATGAAATATGAAATATTTCCAAAATAAGATAAAATCCCCTTTAAACAACAAGATTGTTTTGATGAACCCTCTCATAAGGTATCTTGGTTGCCAAGCTACTAATTGCCTCTTCACTGCTATTGTTTTCAGATTCTGGAGGCAAAGTTGATGGACCAACAAGACTGTTATGAGTTGAAGATTGTTCTCGCTAAACCTGGAGTGCGAAGTACGTACATTTTGGAATGACCTTTTAACAAGACAAAAGTTTATTTGTTAATTTTTCTCCTTTGTGTAATAATACAAAATATAATTTATTTAATTCTGCATTACAAGAAATATGGGTTAAATACCATGAAGAGACTCTTTGGTTCTTTTATATATGCTCAGTGCGTAGATGAAACACGCATGATTAGCCTGGGTTTCGTACCAATACATTTCTTGTTTTCTTGTTATGTTGGAACAAAGAAAGGTAGTCATGTGTTTTTCTACTCGACCACTGCGCCACCATGAGAATTTAGCTATAGTAACAACATTAGAACAAAAGATTACTATGCTAACCTCTAGACTAGTACAGTTCTTTATTGAATGCTATACCTTGTTTTCAATGTAATATAACCATGACAATTTTGTTTATTTTAAACATTTTTAATATAGATTTTTATGCAGCTTTTACATTTTTTATTTGGTACTTTCTGTGACTGACCAATATTGTTATTTTGCTGAAATGATGTTGCAATTTTAACTGATGTCACACCATGTAAACAATGTTCAGGATTTACCACAACAATTATCTACATGTGAATATTGATTTTCTTTGCTTATTTAAAAGCATGTTATTATAAAGATTAGACAATCAATGTCAATGCATTCCTTTATTTATTTAACTTGTCCGGGAAATGTATTAGTAAGCTTTGTAAAGGCATGCTTATGAACAAAATTCCTTTTTGTTCAATAAATAATTGTATGCAAATTCATATATTAAAAATGCTTATGTATATGGAAGAATGTTTCATTTGTGATTTGTTTAGAGCAGTACATTCACCAATTCTTCAATTAAAAAATATTTTAAGGAGGATCTATTAAAAAGCCTCCAAAGGTTGAGAGCAAGCCTCCAACGCCCAAGAAAGAAGAAAAGAAAGAAGAAAAGAAAGTAGAAAAGAAAGAAGAACCGAAACCTGTGAAGAAAACACCCCCACCAGAGAAAGACCCATATTTTGCCATGGAAACTGAAAACTTGAATGTAAGTATAAGCCTGTGCTTGTGTTTATACCATGTTTGTATCAGGACATCCATATTTGTGGATAAAATAAGCCTGTTGAAAATCATTGAGCTGTTTTCCCTGTATCCCTGTATCCAGCCTTGGCATGTACATATCAGCAGGCCTGGATAGATAGTCCATATAGAAACACTTCTCTTAGCAATTTTGTGCAGAAATGGGCAAAATGCAAATGCCTTGCTGCTAGATGAAGGGAAATTTACATAATAACAATCACTACAACGTACAGATTTTCATTCAAATACTATTAATTTTAAGGAATTTATTTAATGCTGACCATTTTGATTTTGAATAAAAATTAATGCTGTCAAATAACATTTTGTTCAAATTGTTAAAATACTTATTACCAATCATTTTAAGGAAGTTTCATTTCGGCGCTGATATGATTTTTATGCCCCGGATCGAATGATTGGGGGCGTATTGTTTTTGGCCTGTCTGTCATTCCGTCCAAAAAAATTAAACTTGGTTAAAGTTTTGCGATAACTTTTGCAAAATTGAAGATAGCAACTTGTTATTTGGAATGCATGTGTATATCATGAAGCTGCACATTTTGAGTGGTGAAAGGTCAAGGTCAAGGTCATCCTTCAAGGTCAAAAGTCAAAAAATACAATCCAAGGGAAGTAATAAGCTATTAAAGGGTGATAATTTCTAAACCTGCCAAATGATATATTGAAATTTTATTTCAAAGCGGCGCAATAGGGGGCATTATGTTTCTGACAAACACATCTCTTGTTTAAATGAGTGTTCCAATTTGTAATATGATATTATATAGGACTGTTAAGACGACACAGGCTAATCTGGGATGACACTTTACGCACATGCATGAAATCTAATTGTCTCATAGAAAGGCTCAAATATTCATATTTTTTATCTCCCAGCAACAAGGGACGGTGAAGGCGTATGCCAAGTTCAATGCAGAGCAGGATGCTGAGGTGCTACATGGGGCAATGAAGGGGCTGGGGACGGACGAGGACGCAATTATAAATGTGCTGTGCTATAGATCAAACACACAGCGCCAGCAGATTGTAGCTGCATACAAAACCATGTTTGGAAAGGTACGCAGTAAACAGAAGCTTGTTTAACCTCAAATGGTGCCTTTAGCACTGTGATAATACTTTACATGTTATGGGAAACTTATACTGTAAAACCATTAAATTTCGTGTGGTACGAATTTTCGTGGATTTCGTTGTGCCGCTGAACCACGAATTCAAGTACCAACGATTATTTTTACATTTTTAATCTGAAATCGGTCCTTACCGAATGTCATTGCCGACATTCACTATTGTTTTCGGCTATCAGAGATATTTGATTGAGATATGCTAGGTAATACAACATGTTGTTTTCTTGATAAGTGTTTGGGTAATAATACTTTTTAAATCAAGCACGGAATTTAAACTGTACATCAACGATTGTTCTATTTTACGTGACGTCGTCAAATTAACAGTTTGCAGATTTAATCACATATGTCAATTAGTGCCAATTAAGGTTAAAAGAGACATTACGGTTTTCACACCTGTATTTTGGGGACCTTATTACTCAATTGTTACTACTAGGGGACCGATTGAGCAGAGAATTGCAAATATTGTCAAAACAACATTGATAGCAATTAGCGAGCGGGGACCCACAAGATCGCCGCTTATTCGCTCTTATCGATAATTATCGGCAACACTTTCATGCTTCAGTGCACATTAATCACACGCCTTGCTCTCAACACACATTAGCAGATCATTCTTAGTTATTACTCTGGTTGTTTTAAGAAAAGTTTAATTATTATTATGACTGTCAATCTTCCCCGAATATTTGAAATCCACGAAATTACTTGTCAACGAATTAGTTGTTTTTTATTAAACCACGAAATTTCATACCGACGAATTTCTATACGTTTACAGTATATAATTTAGTCTCTTTAAGATATTCAAATCTAGGTGTAGATTTTAAAACTATTGCATGACATGGATGTGTAAAGCAATTTGTCTCCCTCTCAACCCTTGAAACTGGTAGTAAAGGGTCCTTGCCTTTATATTGACCTCACTGCTTTGACCTCACTGCTTTGATCTCACTGGTAACAATTAATTGTGCATGAAACTACCAACGACTGCTAATGATGGTTTATACTTGTGACTATATTCCACTTGTGAAAATGTATTGCCTATGTCCAGGGCAGTCATGAAATAATTGGTTATCTTACACAGCGTCTGAAAAATAAAATGAACTTTGTATAGCGGGAACTCATAGCTTAGTAAGTAGAGTGCTTGCCTGGCAACATCAATTGTGTTGTAATTGGTAATACACTTATTTTTATGGCATAAATGGCATCTCTGGTTTAAGAAACCAGCTGACCTTGGAAAAGGGTGAGTAGATGACCACATTGATATGACTGAAATACTAATAAATACATCAATATGTTTTAATAGGATATCAACACCAAGTGACTTACAGAAAATGTTTATTATGCTATCGAAGTGGAAGAATATAGAAGCACATTGTCTAGAGAATAATCTTGCTATTTAATGCTTTTTCACCATTGTTTTACATTTTACAAGGGTGTACGTAAAGAATTAAGGGAAAATTATAAGATTGTCATGTGATGAAATTTTGCAAGCATTGAACAATATTAAGTAAGTCTCTTTCTTGAAAAAGTGAGCAAAATGCATGTGCATAAAGCGTCATCCAAGATTAGCCTGGGCAGTATGCACAAGGTAAAGAGGAACGACTTTTTCCGTTCTTATGGTATTTTTCGTTTTAAGGAAGTGACTTATTAGCAAAAGTCCAGTCTAGGCGGAAAGTGTCGTTCCTGATGAGCCTTTGTGTACTGAACAGGTTGATAAAGGACGACACTTTACCCACATGCATTAAGCCCAGTTTTCCCCAGAAGGAGGCACATATAAAATATCATTATATTTACTACAGAAAGTGATGGTGGATCTGAAGGGTGGAATTTAGTGGAACTTATAAAATTGCTAAAATGTGATGTCATTGAAGCTTTTAAGATTGACAAACCAAACATACTGACTACAGGACCTGAGCGAGGATCTAAAGGGTGACCTGAGCGGCCACTTCCTGGATACCATGAAGGCCCTGATCATGGCCCCAGCAGAGTACGACGCCTACCAGCTACGCAAGGCCATGAAGGGGCTGGGCACCGACGAGGACGTACTCATTGAGGTCCTCTGTACGCGCTCTAATGCACAGCTCAAGGAGGTCATAAGGGTGTACAAAGAAAGTAAGTGTTAGAACTGGAATCTGAGTGTCAGATATGTGTTGCTATTAATTTTAGGAAATATATAATAGCTACATTATTATTACTGTTTTTCCTCCAATCAATTTGTACTTTCAGTTTGTTGAAGGCTAACCTTTGTTATGGAATAAAAAAAAAATAAAGATTGCATTTTATATTGTTTAAATAATAAAAATAATAAAAGTCCCATATTTTCCAGCAAAAAAATTGTGAAGTCTTATGGAATTCCTGTCAGTGATTATAATGCTATCAAAGCTTATTGGTTAGTCTCACTTAAGTGCTACATTCTGTAGTTTTTTTTAACTTCTCAGTATTGTTGTTTATGATCATTTCTGGTAAGCATTATGTCTTTCCACCAAGGTCTAACAACATTTGTAGTAGAACTATGATATTTAATAAAAAATTCCACTGTAATGTGTTGTGCTGATGTACACATTTTACACGATTACAATGATTAACACATGCATAAATGAGAACAAATTTTTTTCAAACAAATATTAGGAGTGCATATGCAAAATTTATAGATAAATATACAAGAAACTTAATCAATATGTTTTAATTGCTATTTTATATTTTTTACAAGGTAAAAATGGGCAGTTGTAATGAAAGACTACATGTCCAGCTTTTCTAGTGAGTTAATGTCATATCTACAACTGCAATAAATAATTCTAATTAAATGTTTGTAAAACCATTGAAGACATATGCAAATAGTGAACATTTCAAATTTTGATACATGCAAGCAGTTTGGATCACATAATGGCCTCTTATACACCATGGACATTAATTGTTGCACTAAAGCTAGACTGAGTTTTATAACATTTACCATGCTAACTAAGTGACTAAACATATTGTCAAACCTTGATGAGATGTGATTGTATAATCAACCATTTTCAGAATTCAACAGAGACTTGGAGAAGGACATAATTTCTGATACATCTGGTCACTTCAAGAAGCTCCTGGTGTCCTTAGTGCAGGCGAACCGAAGTGACAGCAATGAGGTTGACCGTGCTAAGGCAAAACAGGATGCCAAGGACCTCTACCAGGTATGTTTTAACCTCATTATTCAACTTGATTGCATTAAACACATAAAAATGTATTTGAGATTGTGTTTTCTGTATGATGCAAGTACTTGGTGTTTCGTGGGTGAAATATTGAGAATGGTCCTAGAGTAGAGATTGAACCAGGAACCTCACGGCCCCAATTTCTGCTATATTCTTCAGTCTGTTTTAACAGAATTAGCTTCAGCTTGTTTTAAGTCTCTGACATCTACTGAAACAAAAGGCATATATCCATTGACCACTTCATTTTTCTGCCTGTCAGCAAGAGGGTTAACCAGAAATGACACATTTTATATAACATTCATAATTTTTCCTGCAAAGCTCGCAAATTAATACTGTATGGATGATGTCTTTGAATACTTTTGACATTGATGTTGACCTACTTTTGGAAGACTTATTCAGAAGGTCCAAATTCATAAAGCATAAAGCATTTTGTTTTGTCTTGCATCAATAATGCCTCCTACAAAGCTTTGATACTTTCATGAATGGTGTATTTAAACACTGTCAAAACAAACCCATCACTTGACCTCGTTTTGACCTTGACATTTGCCCATTTTATCTGAAATAAACATAAAATAGTTTAAATACTATTTTATACAACACCATGAACTTTAAAACAGTATAAACATTTCTTAAAAATAAAAATTGTACATGAGTCAGTAATTCTTTGAAGAGACCTAGGCATTTTTGAGATATTGGACCCAGATTGCATAGGGGACAAATATACTGCCAATTGTGAAGAATTTGACAACTCAATACAATTTTATTTGACCCAATTGACTAAATATTTGTGTACTTACTTACAATTAATGTTTTATGTAGGGATAAAGATCACTGTGTTTTGCTGTATTTTCTTTTTTTCTTAACAACCTATTTCTATTTCCTAAGACAGGAGAGGCCCTAGCCGGTGCTGATGAATTGAAGTTTGACACAATTCTCTTCCCCAGTAGCTTTTCATGTACTTGTTTTCCTCACCATCATCTTGTAATGCTTTAAGGCAGGAGAGGCTAAATGGGGCACAGATGAGTCCAAATTCAACACGATTCTTGTAACCCGTAGCTACCCACAGCTAAGGGCGATGTTTGACGAGTACAAGAACATCTCGAAGAAGGACATTGAGGAAGCATTGAAGAGCGAAATGTCTGGAGACATTCTGAGGGGAATGCTAACAGTCGGTAGGTTGGCATAATTGTAAAGATATTGACTGTCAGGGGAATGTCTATTTTAGTGCGTGTAATTGTTCTCCTGGCATGCATTGGTAAAGACATACATGCAATCAATATGTTAAATTGGTTATCTTCTATGAAATACATACTGTACTAAGCTTTGTTACTTGATTTTAATCTATTGACTTTTCTTTAAACATCTGTTATTGGAAAAAAATATGGTTATTTTAATAAAACGTAATAGTAGCCATAATGTATCAATTATTTAAGTTTGTGTCAAATAATAAATCAATATTATTACCAGTAGACTTTTAGAACCCAAATCTTTTGATGTTCGCAATAAATCAACTATATGTATGTTGTATTGGCAAACTTTCATCCTTGTAATCTCTCTATACAAAAATGCTTAGTGGTCTTAAAATAAGAATATGTTTAGTTTCTGCTTTGGAAATTGTGTGCTTACTTGCCGTTCCGGTATGCTGTGTGAAGCACAATCACAATTACAAATGACAGATACATTTTTAGAAACCAATCACATTCAATGAGCCCTTTACTGCTGTTCCAGTACGCTGTGTGAAGCACAAGTTCAACCACTTTGCCCGCCAGCTTCAGAAGACCATGAAGGGTATCGGCACTGATGATGACACTCTGGTGCGTGTGGTGGTGTCCAGGTGTGAGATTGACATGGTGCAGATCAAGGAGGAGTTCCAGAAACTGGCTGGACAGACTCTGGAGCAGTACATTGCTGTAAGTCACTTATATATTGCAGTGTTTTATAATAGATCATTAAACACGTTTAAGTAATACCTACTAAGTTATCAGGCCCTTTAAGTTATTAGCTCGGCAGTTTTTGGAGAAAACCCGAGGTATTGTCATAGCCAGCTCGTTGTCCGCCATCCGTTTCTGTATAGTTCTTCCAGGGCCATGTTTAATCATAGATATTCATACATGTGTAAGTACATTGCCGAGGTTCACAATCATGGCGGTGTTTTATCATAGATCTTACGTGACGTTAAAGTTATTAACAGTACACAGTAATCAGGGCGAAGCCTTTCTTAACATCTTGTGACAAGGTTTACTTATGCAAGAAGTTTGGAGGTGTTTTAAAAGGAACTGTATGGGCATTTATTTACTTGTAAGTCAGTTTATTCATGACTGGTATGTATTTAAGTTTCCATACTTTCCAAGGGCCCTTATAAAAGTTCTTTGTAATTATACTCCCATTACCATTGGTAATTGGGGCTATATAGGAGTCACTTTGTCGGTCTGTCGGTCGGTCTGTCCCGAAAATTTCATCCGATCTTCACCAAAGTTGTATCTAGATGATGTCTAGGTCAACTTCGAATATGGGTCATGCCGGGTCAAAAACTAGGTCACAAGGTCACTTAGTGCGTTTTAAACTGAAAGTTTGTATGGACCATAACTGTCATTTATCATTAGATTTTAAAATTACTTGGTACATTTGTTCACCATCATGGGACGGCGTGTAGTGCGAAAAAAAGACTTGGTACATTTGTTCACCACCATGGGACGGTGTGTCATGCGAAAGAAGTATGTCGATATCTCCAAGGTCAAGGTCACACTTGGAGCCATAAATGAGCTTGTCCGGGCCATAACTTTGTTGATGTGAGATTTTTAAAACATTTGGCACATTTGTTCATCATCATTGGACAGTGTGTCATGCAGAAGAATTACGTCGATATCTCCAAGGTCAAGGTCACACTTTGAGTTCAAAGGTCAACAATGGCCATAAATGATCTTGTCCGGGCCATAACTATGTCATTTATTGTGAGATTTTATAATTACTCGGTACATTTGTTCACAATTATTAGACGGTGTGTCATGCAAAAGAATTACATCTTTATCTCCAAGGTCAAGGTCACACTAGAAGTTCAAATGTCAAAAATGGCCATAAATGAGCTTGTCCGGGACATAACTATGTCATTCATTGTGATATTTTAAAATGACTTTGTATATTAATTTTGTTTACAGTCATTGGACGGCGTGCAATGCGAAAGAATTCAAGAGTTCAAAGGTCAAAATGGCCATAAATGATAATAGCATAATAATTTGTAAAAATCGCCATAAATTAGCTTCTCTTGTTTTGTGAAGACAGCATGCAAAATATTCAACGTCAATGCAGCATGTGGAGGTATACTTCAGGTTTGTGACAAAGCTCTAGTTGAAATCATGCTTATTGCAGTGTTATAATAGCTAAGCTTCTTTTGTTCTATTTAAAAGATCTTGTAGACAGATCATCAAGACAGTACAATCTAAAAATTTACTCTTTTAAATTTCATCTTATTACCTTTCACAGTTGTAAGTTTAATCTTTTGACTTCCAACTCTAAAAAAGAAGGCATTATTTGAATCTAAACTGATTTTCAGGACGATATCTCTGGTGACTACAGGAGTGCCATCCTGTCTCTTGTCGTAGGAGGTGACCCTCCAGATATGTCCTCGAAATGTAAGTGATTAATGCATACCAATTATGTCCTTTACATCTGCTTTACATGTTCCAACTATGTTTTCAATCTAAGTGATTTGCATGTGCCGTGTATGTCCTTTAAATGTAATTGACATAGGTGTGTCTATTATGTCCTCTGAACGTAAGTGATATACATGTGCCTAGATTGTCCTCTTAGTTAATTGATTTACATGTGCCTAGTTTGTCCTCTTAATTGATTTACATGTGCCTAGTTTGTCCTCTTAATTTAATTGATTTACATGTGCCTAGTTTGTCCTCTTAATTTTATTGATTTACATGTGCCTAGTTTGTCCTTAATTTAATTGATTTACATGTGCCTAGTTTGTCCTCTTATTTTAATTGATTTGCATGTGCCTAGTTTGTCCTCTTAATTTAATTGAATAACATGTGCCTAGTTTGTCCTCTAAATGTAATTGATTTATGTGTGCCTATTTTGTCCTATGAACGTAAGTGATTTACATGTGCCTAGTTTGTCCTCTTAATTTAAGTGAGTAAGATGTGTGTAGAACATTCTCTGAAAGTAAAATAAGTGATTTTGTGTGTGCCAAATATGTCCTCATCATGTCGGTTTTTCACCTGTACAGAGTTTGTTCTTGAAATGCTATTCTTTCACAAGGGTAAAGAACATTTTCTAAATAACTGCTGTAAATGAAAAAGACCCTTATAGAAAAAAAAATGGTAAAAATGGCTTAATTGATATAGTGTCTGCCTAGCAACAAGTCGGTCACAGGTTTGATCCCCACTGCGGGAGCGTTTTTTTATATCCCCCCCATATACTGGTTCTACCAAGAAAACAGACTCAAGAGCTTCTTAATAAGCCTTATGCTTTAAATGCAATTGAGCTAAAATAAATAAAGACCCTTCTTATTTATACGAATTTAAGTGCTAAAAAATTATAATGACCAGCAAAAGCTACCAGCCTGTGGCCAATATACGCCATTGACCCGCTGCCTTTAACATTTCAGCTGGGAAAGGCTTCGTGGAGGCAGTGAAGCAAAAGACAGAGGCACAGCTGGATGAAGATGTGAAACTTGAGTCCGAGCCAGTACAGGAGAACCCCACCCTCACACCTGCTGCCAACTTCAACGCAGAGGCTGACTGTGAGGTGCTCAGGAAGGCTATGAAAGGCTTTGGTAAGATCATGTTTGTATGACTATAAAAAAACACCGTCACATCTACACATCTTCTGAAAAACTTCAATTCAGAGGCTGACTGTGAGGTTCTCAAAAAGGCTATGTAGGTCTTTGGTAAGCACACATGTTTGTAAGCTTATGGAATTTCATTAAAGACACGACCCTTACATCGACTTAGAGCTTAGGGCTTATGTAAGCACATGATTGCATAACTAAGAAAGAATATTATGGAACCCTCACACCTGCCAAGAACTTTAATGCAGGGGCTTACAGTTAGGTGCTCAAGAAAGCTATGAAGGGATTAAGGTAGGCACAAGTTAGTAAGACTTAGGAAGTACATTGTGGTTACCAACCTCACTTCCAGTTGGAACCTCAAAGCATAGGCTGACTTTGTCGGGCATAGGAAAGCTATACACATATATGTCTGTGGTAAGCACATGTTTACCGTATTTCCTCGATTATAAGACGGATTGACTATAAGACGAGACCCCAACTTTAGGTCCAGATTGGCTGTATTTTGCGTAGACTCGCTTATAAGACGGGGCAATTTTTTAAAGACGAAAATCGGTAAAATTTCAATAGTCAAAATTTGTTGGTCGGCCATTTTGTAAGTAAGTACAATACACCAAGTAAGCTCGTTATCGGATTCGTTCCCTGATTCACGTCATCCTATTTTCAATACAGAGTGTATGATTATGTATATTAATATATTACATTCTTTTTTTTCAGGTACCGGTACTTGACGTACTATATGTTTATAATTACTGACAAACGACGTACAGCTCAGAGTGAACAAAGAAACTACAACAACAACAACAACAAGACAGAATTTGTTTTAGATTGATTATATTTGTAGTTTTCTTTTTATTTTTGCATGATATAAATAAACAAACAATTGTTCCATCATAACATGCCGGTACATATAATCAAACTAAAATCCCTCAAATTCCTCTTCGTCATCCTCGTTTCCAAACAGCTCCAGAAACTCCTCCTCGTTCACTGCTGTCTGTATGTTTGAAACCAATCATATTTCTCAATAATTAATGTATGCATCAGATTGGCCAATCAAATACCAGGTATGTCATTTAAACTTGATTAGTGTTGGAGGTATAATGCCATCTGTGTCCATTAAACACCCAATTAACGGCTTAATAAACAAGAGTATTGTCTGACAATTAGTTGCTAGCTGTTTGTAGCACCAAGCTATCTGTAGGGGGTCTGTTAGGGGTCAATACTATCTCGAATTGTATCAATAAAACTGCCAATTAACGGCTAGATAACGGTTGCACATGTTGATAGTCAGTCGGCAATAAACAAACTGTCATCTATGACAATAGTGTTTGCACAACAATTGCAGTTTAATTGGAAACAAATAGGTGTTTTATTTAGAAAAATAAAGACACAGATAATAAAGCATGACGTACATTTACCCTGCATTCCCTGAAAATAGAACAAAATATGCAAAACATTATTTATTATAATGAAATAGATTGACGATATATTTATATAAATTTAAGAAACGTTAATTGTTTCCAACCGATTTATTCAAAATGACATAAGCGATCTAACGCTGATTCTTCACCGCCACAGTAGCAACGATCCGCAGTAAATATTTTGCTGCAAATAGAAAATAATAGAATAATAACAACAGTATTTGTACACATTTGCTTTAATAAATTTTTATGTTTAATTTTTATTCGATTTTAAACTCGCGAGTATTCCAAACAGACATATCATTTATAATATATCATAACATAAGGATGTAAGCGGCAAATCACGTATCTAAACGAAAGTAGTTTCTTTTCTTCATCAGAAATACGGTTATCACTTCACAAAAATTGGTAAAGAAACTTTTTTTTTTTCGTAGACTGCGCTTATAAGACGACCCCCCCACTTTAGGCCTTAAAAAATCGGGAAAAAAACCCGTCTTATAATCGAGGAAATACGGTATAAGACTGTATAAGTAGATTATGGACTTCAATCTCATGCCAACTGAGATCCCCTATTCAGAGGCTGATTGATAGATTCTCAGAATGGTCATAAAGGGCTTTGGTTACCACATATTTATAAGACTAAGAAAGTACATTAGGTCCTTCACTTTCACACCCATTGAGAACTTTAATTCAAGGACTGACATTGAGGGGCTCAGGCACCATTGTGTAAATATTTTATATTTATCCAAGTATTTCACAATTGTACTTCATGCATTGAATTTGTAAAAAAAGCATTTTCAACCATAGACAAAAGTGGTTTTGTGCCTGTGCAAACTATAAACAAGTATGTGACATAAAAGGTTAGGATTATCTATATAACAACTAGATGTTTAACTTTTGCATGCTTAGCATATTTAAATATAAATTGACATACAACTTTATTGTTCAGGCACGGATGAAGCTGCAATCATTAAAGTGATGGGTTACCGTAGCAACCCTCAGATGATGGAGGTGGTGAAGTCGTACAAGACTATGTTTGGCAAGGATCTAAAGTCCGAGCTCGAGAGTGAGACAAGCGGAGGGTTCAAGACACTGCTAGCGGGACTGTGCATGAGCCCTGCAGATTTTGATGCTTATAATCTACACAAGGCTATAAAGGTTTTTTATATCACTTTTCTACTTAAAATAAAATTTCTAATGAGTCCTTAAAGAAACTATTGGTTAGACTCTGCCTAAGCCTGGCAGAGTCTTATTCATTCAAACATGTAATCTACCCACAGCTTATTCATTTGCACCTTTTTATGTCCTCCAGTCTATACTGAGGGACCTATTATTTTTGCCCTGTCTGTTTGTTGGCTTGCTTCACACGTTAACATTGGCCATAACTTTTGCAATTTTGAAGATAGCAACTTGATATTTAGCATGCATGTGTATGTCATGGAGCTGCATATTTTGAGTGGTAAAAGGTCAAGGTCATCCTTCAAGGTAAAAGGTCAAATATAGGGGGGGGGGACAATGTGTTTCACCCCTGTTTATGTGTGCATGTGTTTTTGTGTAGGCCATATCATAAGCCACTCAAAACTTTGTTGTAAATGACGGGATTTGAAATAAATTGGTATAATAATCATCATACGTGTCCAGTGCAAAAACAAATATGCTTACATGTATATTGTTGAAGTACATGTTTATAATGAATCATTGGTTTTCAAAACCAATTAACACAAATTATCATCATATCAAGAAAAATTGTCACATGTTACTGTCACGTGGCCTGCTTCAAGGTCAAGGTGACAGTGGACACTTGAAGTTCTTGCATATTATTTATATGTATATACTGAAAAAGCACGTTTATGTCCCGCCAATAACTGTTTTATATGATTTTAAAATGAATTGGTACAAATTATTATTACATTAAAACAACACGTTATATGCAATGACCATGTCGCACGCTTTAAGATCAAGGTCACAGTGGATATTTGTGCATATTTCTTATCTTGCTAATAACTTTGTCGTGCATTATGGGGTTTCAAAATAAAATGTCACAACTGATCATAATATCTGGATTATGTGTCACGTAAAACAGCCATGTCGGTCAAGGTTGTAGCAGAGACTTGAAGTTTGCACATATTCCTGATCTGGTATTATTGATAGTAGACGTTTAAGTGACCCTCCATTCTATTTCTTTATAGTTCATTGGATTTTTAAAAATAATTTCTATGGTCCTCGCTTAAAGGTCAATGTCACATATTTGAGGCTTTATGTGCAGCAACAGTTTTACAAAGGACTGGTGCATACATGCAATATTAACTGTTTACATAATGTGGAAAAATCGCTTGTTTTTCTGTCCAGTGAAATATTGCAAGGGCATACATGTCCTTCAAAAAGATGCATCCTGTATTTGATTTTCATCAGTTTTTTGTTAGGCTTAAAATGAAAGCATTCATACACTAAGCCTTTGTTTGAAACACCACCATTGCAACCTTCCCACTTCTCTTCAGGGACTAGGGACAGATGAACAGGTTCTTACTGAAATCATCTGCACCAGAACCAACAAACAACTCATAGACATCAAGGCAGCTTACAAAACAAGTGAGTATTCATATTTTAGCAAGCACACTTACAGAAAGCATAGCTGTTGCAATGACAAAGTGTATTTGTTGGTGTAGGAAAGGAAAGCATAGCTGTAACAATGGCAAAATTTTTATGTGATTGTAGGTACAGAAAGCATAGCCGTCGCAATGACAAAGTATTTTGTGGTTGTAGGTCCAGAAAGCATAGCTATCACAATGGAAAAGTGTATTTGTGGGTGTAGGAACGGAAAGCATAGCTGTCGTGATGGCAAATTGTTTGTGTGCGGGTATACTGCATGTGATTGGACCATATCACTACGTGATATAACTATACTGTGGAAGAAAATTAATGATCTTACTGCATGTGGGTAAAGTGCCAACCAGTCTGAACGGGCTAATCAGGGACAACACTTTCTGCTTTTATGAAATGTTTCATTTTAAGACAATCTCTTCTAAATGAAAATTCAGTATAGGGAAAAGTGCCATCGCTTATTAGCCCAATCTGACTGAACAGGCTGATCTTTAACGACACTTCACACATGCAATAAGCATCATTTTTCCAAAGCCAGACTCAAATATATTTTCTGACAACAGACTACAGCAAAGAGCTGGATGCAGATGTGGCAGGGGACACATCAGGTCACTACAAGCGCATCCTGGTCAGTTGCCTAGCAGCCAACCGTCCAGAGGGTCAGGAGTTTGACCGCAACAAGGCCAGGCAGGATGCCCAGGCACTCTACGAGGCCGGAGAGAAGAAGTGGGGCACAGATGAATCAAGGTCTGCAAATAAATGATTTCTTTGTAAGAAAGACTTCAGAAGGATCTTCCTGCTAATCTTAATTCAGATACAGATACAGGCTTTATACATGTTTACATTTTGATCATTTTATTGATAACATGTTTGGACATAAGTCTCGTTTTTTTTCATTTGATTTGGTTTTAAAGTATTCTATCAACAAGTTACTTACAAACTTATTTGAATTCGTCTCAATCATTATTTATAGAAGTGATGTTAACACATTATCTATGTGTATGTGATATTAACACAGTATGCATAAAATGTGAATTTTACTCAAAATCCATAAATAAGAGGAATAGCATTTTGTTTCTGTAAGTAATGAACCTTGAATGCAGCAAAGGGTATAATACTTGTTTAATAAAGAATTCAATATTGCCTTTTTTATTATACGTTAATTATGATATCTTCTATAGCAATCATACATTCTATTGGATTTTTATTTTAAAATTATATTTAAAAACTGCTAGTAATACAAAACCTTCTATTACGTTTATCAGGTTCAACGTGATTCTAGCGTCTCGTAGCTACCCACAACTTCGAGCCACTTTCCAGGAGTATGCCAAGCTGGCCAACAAGGATATTGACGACACCATACGGAGTGAGATGTCTGGAGACCTCAAGGACAGCATGCTGGCTATAGGTACAGGAATCTATACGACCCTCTCTGGTAGAAAACGGGGTTTAATGCATGTTCGTGAAGTGTCATCCTAGATAAGCCTTCTTGGATTTTGATGTGCAGAAGTTGATAAGATACTTTTAAACCATTGCATTTCTTAAGCCAGTTAATTTAAATGTTTTTTTTTAATTTAACAGTCTCTGGTAAAAGGATCAACACATGTTGCTTATTTTGCCATTATTTAAGTAACAAATATAGATTTTAACAAGGAAAATAGTGTTTGAAAATATACTTGAGATTCTCTTACAATATTGCCATATTCTCAGTGCTGTATACATGAGTCTTCTTGTGGAGAATACAAGGAAATTCACTACATTCAGTATTGTCTCTGGCTTTTCTGTGTTGAGATCAGTGCTCGTTAAATTCTTTAAAAAAATCAAAAATTTGCCAAAACAATTAATATTGTATCTACTTTTTTAATGCAAACCTTTGGATTTGGAATTTCGATTTCTGATATACTTGTCATTCCTAGTGCGCTGTATCAGAAATAAGGCTGCCCACTTTGCGACTGAGCTCCATAAATCCATGAAAGGGCTGGGGACAAATGATGACACGCTGTGTCGTATAGTGGTGTCAAGGGCCGGAGTGGACATGGTCCAGATCAAACAAGAGTTCCAGAAAATGTTCAAGCAAACACTCGGCATGTTCTGTGCAGTGAGTAGAACAACATAAATCTTTCAAAACGATATTCAGTAACACAAGTTTAATTGTTAAATTTATTTAAATTTATTTATTTTAATTTATTATGTTGCTTCTTCAGCTCATGAAATGTTTGTTATATAGTGTATTGCATATTTATATATACAATTTTTAATTAATTTAAAGGAAGTTTACGAATTAATTCATAGTACATATCACTTTTCCTGTGCACTTGTATACACTTACACATGCTGGTTTTTGCCTCATTACTCATGTAAAATATCGATTACATATATGTACAAATACAAACGGAACAGATGTCTATGTAGATAGTTGCTTCTCCAACTCATGAAATGTTTTTTATATAGTGTATTGCATGTTTATGTTAACAATTTTTAATAAATTTTAACTAAGTATACGAATCATTCAATACATATTACATATAGCTTTCCTGTGCACTTGTATACACTTATGCATGCTGGTATTTGCAGAAAACATTACTCATGTATAATATTGATTACATATATATATATATTTACAAATATGATCAAACTGAACAGATGTCTATATAGATAAATGATACTACAACATATCTTTTAAAATGTGTTCTCACATGGCGTATTATTTTTTTAACATAGATTGGTTCTTCACAAAGTATTTTATTTAGGCGCAGTTTTTCTACCACACATTCAAATCACATTTTTATATCTCATTGCGTTTTGTAAATTACATATCAATTATTGTTCAAAAATTAGCATCAGACTGTGTTATTAATAGCAGACATGCACATTTGTTAAGCTTATTCTGACGTTAAGGGACGATTTCCAGACAGGCTGATCAAGCAATGACTGTCATATCCTTCAAAATGGATTGTACCTTCTTTTTTGAATCCATGACTTTGTTGTAATAATTGCTTTGGCAAACTGTGAAAACTTCCCCTTTGTAACCAACTTGCAATAAATACACAAAGCACAATTAGTAAAACGTATAAATTGTATTTATGTAGACACTAGTAATACAAAAAAATTAAACTGTGAACTATTATTGTTTGTATCATTTTTACATTTATATATCCTGCAATAAAAATTTATCTAATAATTTACTGGAAAGGATGTGGATGTTTCAGGACGACCTGTCTGGTGATTACAAGACACTTGTGCTTGCATTGATTCGGGAGGAGACTGCTGGGGGGAAGTAGACAGACCACTGATTGACCAATACATGTCCTTGAATGAGAGACTGGTTTAGAAGGACTCTTGCATGAGGAAAGAAACCAGACCACTCTATGCTTAGACTGTGGAATAAAGAAAAGTTCCACAATTTAGAAGGAACGTTGTTTTATAAGAAAGAATCTTGATATTTTATTGTATATATATATATATATATATATATATTTTAAATAAATTAAATGTATATTACATATTGTAATTCTTTAGCATAAAACTGGCATATAATGGAAATATAATTGCCCTTTGCATTAATGAAGTTATGGCTCCATGACTATAAAGGGTCATAATATAAAACTCTGAATAAGAATTGACCAATGGGACTGCTTGCTTCTTGAACTTTCGATTGAATTTGTTAATTAAAATAAATTGCGAAGCAATAATCTATACTATCATTTGGCTTTAATTTTTTTTTACCGTTTTAAAACATACTGCATATATCTTTTTTTAATTGATTAAACATGTGTTTTGGGTTAAAAACATTCATAGCATTTTTTAAACTGGATTAAAGCAAGAATGTATTATCTCATTATATGTTTTTCAAAACAAATTGATAAAGAAACAGGAAAAGATAAGAACAAGTAGTACCAGAACATCAACAAAATTATATTTCTCTACTATTTTCATAATTTTATTGTGTTAAAATATTTTATTTACAAAAGACGTGTGCAGATTTTTCATACTAAACAAGGACACAATTTTCTATTGTGAAAAAAAGCAAAGATAACACCTATAAGGTTACACTTGGAATTTCATTGTATTTAATGTATGATAACTTTAAGACTTAATTGATATAATTAACTTATCATTCTTTGTTTAAGATAGTGAAAAGAAAATATTGACAGCAAAATCCTATATGCTCACTAAATGATGTTGCTCATATACAATAGCTGCATTTATTAATGGCTTAAATTCTATTAGTTAGATTAGTTTAGGGCATTATAATCTTGTGTAGAAGCGTGTAACTAATTACTATGAAGATCTTAATATGCATGCGTTTTTGTGACCTAATTTTTATTTTTATTTTTTGTAAATATTAATTTTCAGTTTTGTTCAAATATGTCCAGTAACTTGCATATATAAAGAACATGATTTTTTTTTATCATAATGACATTGCAATCATATTAATAATTTTGGACCAAAACCTATTTAGATCCTTTAAAATCTTCACATGGGTCATTTGTGATCTACAAACAATAACACTTTATACAGGATATCATTTCTTTGTTTTGCATTAACTGATTGTTATTTTTAAATATTTAATGTTAAATGCATTTTTATTAATTGGGAAGTATTTACCTGAACAACTTAAATAAAACTGCCATGTGATGTTTTCTAAATGTCAATACCTCAGTTTTCATGCATGAATGTACATTTATGTTGCTAAAATGTTATTTTTATATACCTTTAGCTTTTTACACCATTTCCACGGTATAACACATACAAGGCTTTTAAATGTGTTATTATTTGGCAATAGCATAAAAAAGGCCATTTACTTTCCATGTACATATACTCTAAGGTTGTGATAAGGAATCTGAGTTTGTAACTAAATCAATGATTAATGGTAACCCCCAAAAGGGAAAATTTGCCTGATTTTCAACTATATGTTAGACATTATCAGTATCAACATAAATATCACAGAAGTATGTCTAACTTAAAAATACTATCTGAAACATCGCTTAATCTTGCAAGTAAGGCGTGGCTACCCATCAAAGCGGTTTAAACCCCCAATGCTTGCCTTGACTGTTGCAAGGTGGTGATCCCAGTTTTATTAATTCATGTTTATATTTGGCGTTTTTGTATAAGTCTTTATAAACTACATGTATATTTCTTTAATAAAAATAAAGTAGTGGATAAGAACAAGAATTTCTCTCTTGATAGCATTTTTGGAGTTTCAATGTTTGCTATATTGAAGTTTGTGTTGGAATGTAATTATTAATATATGAATATATCATTTAGTCTCTTTAATTTATTAGTTGGATTTGTTTAAATAAGCTTTGTATCTTGTCATTGATGTTTAATGATATTGTCTGTGATATGCTTACATTTTTGTATTAAAAGTTTTTTATTATACATTGCTTTAGATGATGCTTTTATTGTCTGCAGCTAGATTTTTATCAGAATATTTTGTACTCGTTATGTATTTGAATTATACCCAAAGACATTATATTAGGCTTATGCAAATTTTCATGACACTTTACATGTACATTTGCAATAGAACATTCAAGTTTGGCAAGTTCTTAAACTGACTAAAACAAGTTGGTACCAATAAATGCAGTATATTTCATACAAAATACCGTAACATATTTCCAATGTAACCAACTTACGTGTCAAACACTACCAATTTAGCTCTGACCCAAGATTGTTGTAAAAAACATGACAGTATGGTAGCAAATATGGAGTATTTTATTGAATAACTAGGCTGATGATATTTACAATATTTTCACTTTAATATATTGTAAAGGTAGATCTTTTACATGTGTAACTCAAATGGAACCTGTAAAGGGATCTTAGTGTATACATTTTAGCAAGTTTCTGGTATGTTTATTTTTGTAAGTATAGATTTTAGTGTAAAACAGGTCTAGATAAATTTACATAAATATAGACAATAAAAATAGTATAAATTTAAAAAAATGTTTTAGACTTTTTAATTTATTGAATTGACTATTACGGACCTCAGAAAGTTGATTTGCTTTTCATGATTTCATCAGGGAAAATATGGAACAAGGAGAATCATAAATTTATTTCACTACATGAACATAAGCTGTGTGCAAATATCAGGGATACATTAATTAAGCTCCGTATACTTAGAAATGTGTCCATGGACTAAATGTAACTGGATACAGAAATAAGTACATGTATTGTTGAACAGACACTATGTGGACAATACATACTGCTTTTGTAAAAAAAAAAATGAAATTAATTAATTACCGGTATAAGATATGTACTTTTGTTACAGTTAATACCTAATGCCTATTACCTAATTTTACCTTTTCCATTTTAAACATACATTGTCTTTATTATTTTAATATCATGATAATTACGCAAATTTAAGTCTTATGTTCGCCATGCAACATAAAGAATAAGGTCAGACACAAATATCTACGTGCATATATCTGAGAAATATCCACAAACTAAGAGTGTCACTGTGACCCTTGTCCTTTAAGTGAGCGACATATAATTTCTAGTGTGCGACTTGTCACCTTGATATGATCAATCATTTGTTCCTGTTCATTTACAAACTCCCATTACACACAATACAATCATAGGCTGGACCCAACCACATTACCCTTTTTCAATAGATATATCAAGGAATATTCATAAACCTAGTTTTCACTCTGACCATCATCAGGGTTAAGTGAGCGACGTAATTTCTTTTGTCCTACTTGTCACCTTGATATGATTGATGATCATTTTGTGCCTGCTCATTTAAAAACTCCCATCACACACAATAAAATAATGGGCTGGACTCAACCACCTTACTCTTCATCAATAGATATATCAAGGAATATTCATAAACCTAGTGTTCATTCTGACCATCATTTTTAACTAAGCAACTAGATTTTTGCATGTGAGATGATAATTAGTCCCAATTTTCTGTTGAAATCCAATCATACAAAATAAAGTTAATGGATACTTTCAATATCCATGTGAGAAATATGCACAATTTTCAAGTGCCGGCTGTTACCTCGACTTGCAAGCGAGCGACACATTTTTGCATGCAACACATTCTTGAACATTATAGACGTGACATAAACATATTCTTTCACTATACCCATATAAGGAATATGCACAAACTTAAGTGTCTGGCACCATCCACTGGACATGTATGTGATCAAAATGGTTGTTTCACGCCACTTATTGTCTAAATATAACCATAATTATTGCCCATTCATTTAAAACTCACAACATGCATGTTAAGATTATGAACACGACAGAAAAATCAACCATGTAACTCAAAGGTCAAGATTTCAGTATGTAAAATACTAGATGCAGATATCAGCCACATGTTGAGCGCATTGAGAAGATGGCTTGATTTATTTAATTAGCTGCACCATGCATATGTTTGAATTTTGCGTTCTTGAGTGTGATCTTAACTTTTTTACATGAATCATGGCATGCCATCTCCACATTGCAGAGCATATTTGGCAAGTAATTTTAAAGTCACATTGTAAGTGATAAATTAAAGTGTGAACTTCACTTTTGACCTTAAGAGTCAGAACACATGTACTGTTGACATTCGGTTTCTACTTGGTGAACGTTTGCAAATTTAATTATAAATTGCATTATAATATATGAAAAAAAAAATGCAATCATGACTAGCTGTATTACAGCCAAATTTGACCTTTGATCTTTATCCCCACGCTTTTTGAAAAAAAGGTGGGGATATTGTGGTTATCTCCGCCGTCCGTCCGTCCGTCCGTCTGTCCGTCCGTCCGTCTGTCTGTCCGTCCGTCCTGGCCACTATCTCCTCCTACACTAAAAGCACTAGAACCTTGAAACTTACACACATGGTAGCTATGAGCATATGTGCGACCCTGCACTGTTTGGAATTTTGATCTGACCCCTGGGTCAAAAGTTATAGCGGTTGGGGTGGGGCCGCGTCAGAAATTATCACTCATTTTTTTAGGTTATTTTACATTTACTTCTTTATTTCTACACCGATTCACTTCAAATTGAAACTGGACCTCTCTTATGACAATACGGTCAATCTCAACCATGCATGGCCCCATTCCCAACCCTGGGGCGCCCTGCCCACATAGGCCACACCCACCAAAAATTTCCATTTACTATAATTTTTTCATTTCTACACGGATTCACTTCAAATTGATACTGAACTTTTGTTATGACATTAGGGTCAATCTCAACTATGCATGGCCCCAATCCCAACCCTGGGGCGCCCGCCCACATAGGCCACACCCACCAAAAAATTCCATTTACTATAATTTTTTCATTTCTACACGGATTCACTTCAAATTGATACTGAACTTCTCTTATGACATTAGGGTCAATCTCAACTATGCATGGCCCCATAACCAACCCTGGGGCCCCGCCCACATAGACCACACCCACCCAAAATTGCCTTTACTATAATTTCTTCATTTCTACACCGATTCACTTCAAATTGATATTGAACTTCTCTTATGACAATACAGTCAATCTCAACTATGCATGGCCCCATTGCCAACCCTGGGGTGCCCCGCCCACATAGACCACACCCACCCAAAATTGCCTTTTACTATAATTTCTTCATTTCTACACCGATTCACTTCAAATTGATACTGAACCTCTCTTATGACAATACAGTCAATCTCAACTATGCATGGCCCCATTACCAACCGTGGGGCCCCGCCCACATAGACCACACCCGCCCAAAATTGCCTTTTACTATAATTTCTTCATTTCTACACCGATTCACTTCAAATTGATACTGAACTTCTCTTATGACAATACGGTCAATCTCAACTATGCATGGCACAATTACCAACCCTGGGGCGCCCTGCCCACAGATGTCACACCCACCCAAAATTGCCTTTTACTATAACTTCTTCATTTCTACACCAATTCACTTCTAATTGATGATGAACTTCTCTTATGACAATACGGTCAATCTCAGCTATGCATGGCCCCATTACCAACCCTGGGGCACACCTAGGTCAAACATTCGGCGTGGGGATACGCGTCGGCCTCTGCCGCGCCATTTCTAGTTATGCATTACTTTGACCTTTGAGGTAGGCAGATATAAGTGTCCCATTCAAAGTCTTATCACTATGCACATTTGAAGTAATTTATTTTAAAATTGTATGGTGAATTTCTAAGTTCCAGACCAGACAAGACCATTATACCAAAATTTGTAATGACCTCTTAGTGTGACATTGACCTATATGGCTATAAGTGTTTTGTTTTTTTATACATGAAACACCGTCTCCTCATGGAGAACATTCGAGGTAAGTTATTTTTTTAATAGCATGATGAGCAACTCTGTTTAAGTGCAGACAGGTTTCCACAGACTAAAACACATGCACATCTGCCACAGGCACATACACTCTACAATTGTGACTGCTATAGTAAGCTTTCTGCAAGGGTGCTCAACAAAAATGATTAAGGACAAAATATATTCAAATTTCTAGTGTAACCACGGTAGCATGACCAACTCAGAATTATCACTTTCAATGTTTTATTCACCAAATCACAAAATACACAAGTAAATTCAGCATCAAACACTCAAATCTAAACTTGTTATTAAAACTATTGTCTCAATAAAGTGGAATCAAGAAAGCTCCCAAAATTCATAACCACACTTAATATTATAGTAAGTGAAACAAATCCACTTAAAAACAGCATTTCAGGATAGAAGGATAACACTGTGATGATTTTAAATCCAGTAATTCAGACAGTTGTTAACGACATACACTTTGTAATTGGATGCCTACTGGCTGGTGGCTCCAACCTGGTGCTTGTTGATCACATCATAGGTGCGGTGGCTAGGAAGGTGCACAGGTAGCTCAGGGCGGTCACCCAACAGCTCTATCTCCTTCTCTGGACCCTTCCATTCGTACAACTGGAATAACAACAGTGTAAGCTTTTATGATAGAATACAATCTAAACTTTTTCTGCTCCTGATGGAAAGGTTAACTTGGCCTTTATTTTGCGTAGTTGAATCCTTCATTCCTATAGTTTCATCCGGTTCCTTTATATTCAGCCAAACCCCATATTTTGGTAGGTATAACATATATCACATGAAACTTGAGTAATTAATTTATTTAGAAAATTTTATCGCAAAGATGTTGTCATTCGGTTAAAAACACATTCATTTTACATTTGGAATTTTTTGTTTTTAGTTGTTGACGTTTTTTGATGTTATAACAGTCAAACCAGGAATTGCTTCCCATAAAACAACTATCTCTGAGAAATAGACATACTAGTGATTTATGTTGTGTTTTGCTTAATCATATTAGTATTGTACCTCAAAATTAAATTTCCGGTAGTCATTTTGTAGTTGAGCTTGCCATTATGTTTACTTTGTTCACTTCAATAATTAAGTGTCTTAAATGTTTGAGAAGTGCAATACTTATTTTGAAAACTATCGTTGACATTTATTTGATAAAAGAGAGTATATAAATTTAGTGAGAGTTTACATTACAGAAACACACAAATAATTAGATCCAAATATTCAGACTCCATTAAATCTGTTTGGATGAAACTATTTAGTAGGCACTTAGTCCCACAGAATTTTAGAGAGCTGCAATATTGCTATATTACGGTAAACAAATATGCATGTCACATTTTTATGAGCATGTTTAACCAATTTAAGCTATAACAGTCTGAACGAGACATGTACTTACTGAAAGTTTTTCATCTGGCTTTACATCAGGTGGATTGAAATACTTGAAAAGTCTATAAAGAAAACAAAACAAAACATAAGACAAATATTTACAAATGTTCTTGATTATGATACACATGTGGATACGAAGTCCAAGACTAGGCTCCTTAAAACTCCTTAAACAACACTTCCACCAAGGGAAGATAATTTCTTCATTTCTTTATTATCAATGGTCAAATACTAGAACCCTGATATTATTGGCAATTCAAACACAATGAGGTTGAACATGGATTGACCATAAGATTTGTTTACCAGCTGTGAGGGAAACTGGTCTAGTCTTATTCATGTACTGGGTATGTCCTGGGTCTAACAGAATATCATCTGTGCCATGCTGAAGATTTTTTTATAATATTGCTAGAACACCAGTGTGTAAAACTGACGCTGAGATTCTTTCAATTAAAAATTTTTTTTTTACTTTTTATAAGTGTATAAAAGCTCCACTGTAACTACTGGTACTAGTAATTGTTCCTGAAATCTAAATATAACTAAATTTATCTTAAAAGATGTCTTTGTAATCAGATAAATTGGATATACACTGCGTCATCTGACAGACAAAATAAAACAAGAGGGCCTGAAAGGCCCAAAGTCGCTCACCTGAGATAACAAGATATTATTGAGACAAATAATCTGACCAGTAAATGCGGCCTCTAGAGTGTTAACAAGATTTGACTATAGGCTTAGCCATATAAGGAAAAATGCCCCGCCCGTTGGCAGCCATGTTTTTCAAGCAATCATAACCATTTTTGAATTCATCCAAGATATCATTAAGACCAATCTCTGACCAAATTTCATGAAGATTGGACAATAAATGTGAACTCTAGAGTGTTAACAAGGTTTTACAAAAGCCATATATAGCCTTATAAGGAAAAATGCCCAGCCCCCTGATGGCCATGTTTTTAAAGAAACCAAAACCATTTTCGAACTCATACAGGATATCATTGGGACAAATCTTCTGACCAAGTTTCATGAAGATCAGAAAATAAATGTGGCCTCTAGAGTGTTAACAAGGTTTTACTATAGCCATATAAGGAAAAATGCCCTGCCCCTATGGCGGCTATGTTTTTCAATCAACGGGAATCATTTTTGAACTTGTCCAAGATATTATTGGGATGAATCTTCTGACAGAGTGTCATGAAGATTGGACTATAAATATGGCCACTAGAGTGTTAACAAGATTTTACTATAGCCATATTAAGGCATATAAGGAAAAATGCCCCGCCCCTTGGCAGCCATGTTTTTCAAGCAAATGTAACCATTTTAAAACTCATCAAAGATATCAATAAGAAAAATCTTCTGACCAAGTGTCATGAAGATGGGCCAATAAATGTGGCCTCTAGAGTGTTAACAAGGTTTCACTATAGCCATATTAGGAAAAATGCCCCACCCCCTGGCGGCCATGTTTTTCAACCAACGGGCATCATTTTTTAACTTGTCCAAGATTTTATTGGGATGAATCTTCTGACCAAGTTTCATGAAGATTGGACAATAAATGCGGCCTCTAGAGTGTTAACAAGATTTTACTATAGCCATATAAGGAAAAATGCCCCCCCCCCCTTGGCAGCCATGTTTTTCAAGCAAAGGTTACCATTTTCGAACTCATCCAAGATATCATTGGGACACATCTTCTGACCAAGTTACATGAAGATCGGAAAATAAATGTGGCCTCTAAAGTGTTAACAAGGTTTTACTATAGCCATTTAAGGAAAAATGCCCCGCCCCCTGGCAGCCATGTTTTTCGAACAACCGTGACCATTTTTTAACTTGTCCAAGATATCATGAAGACAAATCTTCTGACCGAGTTTCATTAAGATCGGACAATAAATGTGGCCTCTAGAGTGTTACCAAGGATTTCCTATAGTCATATAAGGAAAAATGCCCCTCCCCTGGCAGCCATGTTTGTCAAGCAAATGTAACCATTTTCTAACTCATCCAAGATATCATTGAGACCAATCTTCTGACCGAATTTCATGAAGATTGGACAATAAATTTGGCCTCTAGGGACTTAACAAGACAAATGTTGACGCCGCACAACAGACAAAAGGCGATCACAAAAGCTCACCATGAGCACGTTGGGCTCAGGTGAGCTAAAAAAAGCCCTTACTGTGTGTCCTCATATAAGCCCATGTATATTATATAGGCACCAGCGCAGATAGCTCCTAGTCCAGTGAAGAAATGAAGAGGAACAAGCTGAAAATAGAACATATATCAGAAAAAGTCATGTGCTCAATCAGGATCTATAAAAAGGTGCACACTTTTGGAAAACATTGTTTATATTAGTACCAACTTACAAGTTTTCATTTGTTGATTTAGCTTTCAAAAGTATTTATATAAAAAATATTAAGACCTTGCATATTAATAAAAGGTGAATTTGAAGAATGATTATTTATGTTTACATATGTGTTCAACGTAACTCACTCTACACTTCGATTTATTTGTCAATCGAGTGAAAATTCCAAGCAAGTAGCTTGCATTGTAGTCAAGTGTATTGTTATATTCGTTTCCAAACTACATGTATGTATGTTAAAACAAGAGCGCCGCATGACGGAGCAATATACGCCCGATTCGTGTGCCATTGGAGATGATACACTGATGATTGATGTATTTGTTTTGGAAATAAGCAAAAAAAACAACAACAACTTATATAACTGATATATTCATATATATGCATTGATATCAATAAGTGTACACTTAGTCTCATTTGTTCTCTAAAACACAATATTTAAATCATAATTGTTTAGACCTACATAGGTATAGAATGGCAGTATTTCCTGTACTGATATTACTTATCTTGAAATTAGTTCCCTAAAAACTGAAATAAATATTTGGTTTGAATGTTTAAATACTGTTTGCTTTTACATTTTATATCAGCATGAATACCAAGGCTGTCTGTAATTCACCTTTATAAGATGCTTATAGCGGTTTTTATTGCTATCAAGTTCGATAAGTGTTCAGCGGATGATAAATGTAAATGAGGTGTATTAAATTGATAATCATAAACCTGTATAAGGCATTTTGGCTGGGTCAATTGCGATGATAATGGACATGATGTAAGTTACAATAACCTATAACACATACTTGAAACCTTTTTAAGGAATAAATGGATTTTGCTTTTTTTTTAGGTAATGGGTCTCTATAAATGCTTTTATTCAACTTACATTCTGATTGTAAATCCAAATCCAGATGGCTTTGTTGTCGGAGGAATAAGTTTCAAGTACACCAGTTCGCGCAGTTATCATATTCGTGAAGATCAAGTCTATTGTTGACCGATAGTCTATGGTAGGGACACAAGGCTGTTGATGTAAGCCATAGTTTGAAGCTATTTTCTGCCATATTCGAACTTGACCTAGATATCAACTAGATGCAACTACTGACCAAGTTTGGTAAAGATCGGATGAATACAATTTGAATAAGAGTCCGGACAAAGTGGCGCTGTTGAAAATGGACTAATTGACCCTATGACCTAGTTTTTTACCTGGCATGACCCATATTCGAACTTGGCCTAGATATCAACTAGATGCAACTACTGACCAAGTTTGGTGAAGATAAGATTTATACAATTTGAATTAGAGTCCGGACAAAGTAAAATGCACTAATTGACCCTTTGACCTAGTTTTTGACCCAGCATGACCCATATTCGGACTTGACCTAGATATCAACTAGATGCAACTACTGACCAAGTTTGGTGAAGATCGGATGAATACAATTTGAATTAGAGTCCGGACAAAGTGGCGCCGTTGAAAATGCACTAATTGACCCTATGACCTAGTTTTTGACCCGGCATGACCCATATTCGAACTTGGCCTATATATCAACTAGATGCAACTGCTGACCAAGTTTGGTGAAGATCGGATGAATACAATTTGAAATAGAGTCCGGACAAAGTGGCCCCTTTGAAAATGCACTTATTGACCCTATGACCTAGTTTTTGACCCGGCATGACCCATATTCGAACTTGGCCTAGATATCAACTAGATGCAACTGCTGACCAAGTTTGGTGAAGATCGGATGAATACAATTTGAATTAGAGTCCGGACAAAGTGATGCCTTCCGCCCGCCGCCCGCCCGCCGCCCGCCCGCCAAGGGGTTTCACATAATACGTCCCGTATTTTATACGGGCGTATAAAAAGCTAGGTATATAGACGCTCATTCAACACCGTATTAAGGTTTATCTACTTTCAGTGCTTTTGCAAAAGGACACATATTGAACAGTGTTTTATGTCAAATGTAATTTCTAAAACTGGGTGGAGCCGGAAGATCATTGTTTTTAACAATTATTCTTTTGGCAATATACATGTATGAAGTTTTAAATTTAAATAACAAGGCAAACGAGCCAAGAACTTATTGGGACATGTGGTTTACTTGAATTCTAAAAATGAGGCTAATCAACTGGATGAGGTAGTACATGTATTGTTAAATTACCACTGCAACTTTGATCACTTGATTAAATTTAGTGTGCAATAATTTATATAAAATAAGGAAATCATGAAATCTTGTTGCTTGCATAAATAATTTTGCATATGGCTTTGGAAATCATACTAGACATTGAGGACCATGATATTGCAGGGCCTTTTTTTTTAATCTGGGGAAAGCGTTCATTTTGTTCAAATAATTATTGACACATCTAAAAAGGAGAAGAAATTTCCCAACGTACTGGTATGCTTTAACTTTGAGGAAAATTGCATCATTAAAAGAAATTCTCAAAGGGGAAGGAGCCTTTTTCTTGGGGACAGGATCCTATATTAGGCCCTTGCTAAAGAAGGAAAAAAGCCCTGCATCAACACGATGTCAGAGATGTTTGAAGATCTGGTGTTCTTTATATTGAGTGATATAAATAACAATAAATCATCAGAATCAAATGTTAATCTAAATAGTTTAAAGGTTAATCAAGTCATAAACAGCAATGTTCAATGAAGAAAACTGATGAAGGCTGGTTAAATTTCTATGATGCAAGCCTGCACAAAAATATTGCAATAACTGTATTTTAATGATAAATTTTAACATTTAGTTCTTTTCCTTATCAATCTTCATATGTGGAAAGTGAGTACACTCTTAATCTGATTCTCATATAACGCATGCCGTTAAAACGCTGAATCCAATACAGCGCGGCTGAGTCTTGCTCCTGTTTTTTCTACAACCTTTCATTTCGTTGTCAAGCTTTTTCTTGAACTGCTTTATGGCAGCCCCCATTGAGATGATTGCTCAATTATATTTGATTAGAGACTTGCCATCACTGGGGCATTAGACACTTAAAGATTGACCATCTATTGTTTGGTGCAAATAAAGGTGTGAAAAATCGTATGTGTTTCACGCTCTTTTGTTGTTACTATGTATGTACTATCAATCTATTGAATGATGATCAATCATTGAGAGCTTTGAAAAGGTTTACGAGACATGCTTCACTTCATCGTTATTTGTAGACAGTATGAATTTTAATATTGTCTGTTAAAATGCAATTGAAAATGTAACCAAGCAAAGAAAATTAAAAACTAATCAAGACGATTAGTTACATCTGAAAGCAGTTTGAATTTAAGTGTTGACGGTTGATAATACAGTCGAAAAGAAACTGCTGTGTTTTATGTAAATGAATAGGGGATAGTTGTGTTTACAAAGCAATTAAATCATCAGTGTTTTCGCAGTTTCGTTTTAATGTTTTATTATGAACCATAATTCTAAGGTACTGTTCTAAACGCATATGCATGTGCCCAGTTAGTGCGGACGCAATCTGTAGACGGTGACATATTTATCGAAAGAGATAAGATAAACAAAGCATGGCAGTGCCCCAGATAATTATTCGGGAAATAGGGTTTTCACCCATTGATTTTGAAAAATAGGGTGATTTCATTCTTGAAATAGGGTGAAATGAGTTATAAACATGCATATTTTAAAATCATTGTTGCTTTACTTATGTTGAAGATGCACACTTGAATTGCTTCAATAAAACTGTAAACTATCATAATTAACTTTAATAAACTGATGTTTCATAACATGTTTAATCCTTGAAACTGCCCATAATATAAACTTCAAACTTGAAAAAAAATCGATAACACAAATGATTCGGCACTTATTGGCTCTTGCTTTCTTGGTTAAAAAAAGTTAGCGAGCGACAGATATTTTGGCGCAACAAGCGCGGACGTCTTTCGACCTCTCTTAGAAATTTTTATTTTGCATCGTAATAGAACCTGAAAGAACAGACGCTTTGCAAATACATGCACAATGAGCGACAAATTAAGTTAGATTGAAAACGCATGTATGTCGTCGTAAAAAATTTGGTCAGATGCCAGGGCCTAAACACCCTTTTTGGGGAAGGGGCCTCAGCCTTTTTTTAGGGGAAAAATAGCGTGATTTTTTCTTATTTGGGGAAAATAAGAAATTTGTATTTCATTTGGATAATGGAGTTGATACATTAAATAAATTATATTGGGTAGCCACATTTTTGTTGGTTTTCGTATTTACTTCTGTATGAATTATGTAGTATGTCGTAAAACTAAAGCAAGCTGTAACAAGAAACCGTCGGAGACGGGTGATGCTCCCCAAACTTTTTTTTGTCACAATATTGCACTATATATTCAGATAAAAGGAAACGTCTTGCGGGGCATAACTTTGGACAAAATAATACAATGGATGGTTTAGCAACTTAAAAATTTCAAAGGGCCATAACTCTCTAAATAAATCATCTAACCAGAACCCACTAATAACATGCGCATCTCCTCAAGGTAGTTAAGCTTCCCAATAAAGCTTCATTGTATTCCAGTCAGTAGTTGGGGAGAAATAGCCCGGACAAGAACTGCACTATATGTACAGTTTAAAGAAAATTTCAAAGGGCCATAACTCTGTGAAAAATCATCCGCCCATAACCGGCTGATAATATGCACATCTCCTGTTGGTAGTAAAGCTTCTCATAAAGTTTCATTGAATTCACGTAAAAAGTTGCTGAGAAATAGCTCAGACAAGAATTGCTTTATTATGTACAATGGAAAATTTCAAAGGGCCATAACTCTGTGAAAAATCATCCGATGAGAACAGGCTGATAATATGCACATCTCCTCTTGGTAGTGAAGCTTCCCATAAAGTTTCATTGAATTCCCGTAATAAGTTGCTGAGAAATAGCTCGGACAAGAAAGGCACTATATGTACAATGGAAAATTTCAAAGGGCCATAACTATGAGAAAAATCATCCGACGAGAACCGGCTGATAATATGCACATCTCCTCTTGGTAGTGAAGCTTCTCATAAAGTTTCATTGAATTCCGGTCATTAGTTGCTGAGAAATGGCCCGGACAAGATTTGCACTATGTGTACAGTTAATGGAAAATTTCAAAGGGCCATAACTCTGTGAAAAAATCATCCAATCAGAACCCGCTGATAATAGGCACATCTCCTCTTGGTAGTGAAGCTTCCCATAAAGTTTCATTGAATTTCGGTCATTAGTTGATGAGAAATAGCCCAGACAAAAAATTTGCACGGACGGACACACGGACGGACAGATGAAGCGGCGTCTATATGCTCCCTCCCAAATTTTTTGGGGGAGCATAAAAATAAGAGCTATAAATCAAACACGTGAAAACAGAGGCCATAAACGCACAAAAAGGAATAACTTACCCGGTATTTCTTAGTTGATACAATAATATTCCAAAAATATCCACATGACTGAAAATATTTTATGTCGTAATAGCCTTTTAATGTAATCTATTTATAGCTTTTGAACTCGGCTCGTGCCCTTATTTGCCGATTAGTCACAAATGACAAAATTACGTCATGATTCGCGAGGTAAGCACAACAGTGACAACTAATTCTATCAATACGCACATCCCACTAGGAGATTAATACGGGAGGTAGTTAAAGGCATATTCAACCAATATGAATACCCGCTAGGAGACATTTTACAGATCTGGGTTTTTCCAGACTAATAGAAGGCTCGACAAGTGAACAGTTTTCACTTTTATACGAAGTTTAGATATTATTTTTGGTGGGGGAATTTTTCCAGTATTTGGCGTAAAGGAGATGTACCTGTGGAGTGGCAGTGAGCAGAAGGCATCTTCGTCCCAAAGGAGGAGGTTTCCAAGGATATTGGACAGTTCCGGACAATGTCATTGTTGAATGTGGAGGGCAAGATCTTCATGTCAGTGGTTGCCAGGCGTCTTACAACATTCATGACCAGTAATGGGTAAATTGACACATCAGCACAGAAGGGAGGTGTTCCAGGATTCTCTGGCTGCATTGAACACACATGCGCTATTAGCCAGTTAATCAGGGAAGCTAAGATCAACAAGACAGATCTCACAGTTGTATGGCTGGATCTAGCAAATGCGTATGGCACGGTACCCCACCAGGTAATAGAGTTTGCTCTGAAACACCATGTACCAGAACATATTCAGAGCATTGTCAGAAGCTACTACAGCAACATCAACATGCGCTTCACAACAAAGAACTTTACAACATCCTGGATACAGCTTCAGAAGGGGATTGTAACCTGCTGCACAGTGCCAGTAGTACTGTTCATCGCCGCTATGTATCTCATCATCAAAGCAGGAGACAGGGAGTCAAGGGGACCGAAGACCCAGACAGATATCAGACTTCCACCACAGAGGGGATTTATGGATTATCTGACTATCACAACAGAGTCCCACATACAAGCTCGATGGATGCTATCAGCCCTTGAAGATGTTGTGTCATGGGCTAGAATGGCCTTCAAACCAAGGAAGTCTAGATTTCTTATCTTGAAAAGGGCAAAGTCTGGCAGAAGATAACACTCAGGGTACAGGGCGAGGATATCCCATCACTTATTGACAACCCTGTCAAGTGCTTGGGTAAATGGTTTGACACCACACTGGGTGATAGCAGAAATAACACAGAGCGCATCAGGCAGCAACTGAGGAATGGGCTTGCAAAGATAGAGGGAACGGGCCTACCAGGGAAGTTCAAGGCATGGCTTTTTCAGCATGGCCTCCTGCCCCGTCTTCTGTGGCCACTAATGTTGTATGAGATCCCAACATCGACGGTTGACAGCTTGGAAAGCATGATAAACAAGAGCCTGAGACGATGGTTCGGACTTCCATCATGTATGACAAGTATTGGACTCTACAACAGAACCGGAATGTTGCAGCTCCCTCTTTCATCAATCGTAGAGAAGTACAAAGTTAGTAAGGCAAGGCCTGTGTTGACCCTACGAGACTCTAGTGACATGAGCATCAGAAATGCAGGGATAGAGGTCAGAACTGGAAGAAGATGATCAGCATCCAATGCAGTTGAGCAGGCAGAGAGTCGACTGAGACATCAAGACATAGTGGGAACAAGTTGTCAAGGTAGACAGGGACTCGGCTTGAACACTAGACAACTGTGGAGTTCAGCCACAACATTCCAAAGAGAACTTGTTCAGAGCGAAATCCAAAAGGAAAAAGAAGAGACAAGAAAGGTGAAAGCAGTCCAGATGGGGAGCCAGGGAAGCTGGACAAAGTGGCAGACAACAAGGAGGAAACGGTCATGGACAGATATCTGGAAGTACCAGTTTTTTCAACTGTAGTTCCTGATCCGGGCGTTTATGACGTCTTGCCAACACCGGCGAATCTCCAGAGATGGGGGCTGATAGAGACAGCAGAATGCACCCTATGTGGAGGAAGAGCTACCCTGGACCACATCTTGTCCTCGTGTAAGGAAGCACTTGCCCAGGGGAGATATCGCTGGAGACATGGTCAGGTACTCCGAGATGTAGCTGATACACTTGAGAGACACAAGAAAAAGGCGCGAGTACATGCTGGGGCAAAGCACATCAACTTTGTACCAGCAGGGACAGTAATGAAGGGTACAAAGGGAGGACATCCGAGTATCCTAGACGGCACAAATGACTGGGAACTACGGGCAGATCTTAGAAAACAGCTGCAGTTTCCAGACATTGTCCACACTACCCTACGTCAAGACATTGTGATGGTCTCCGAAAAGACAAAGAAGATCATTCTGGTAAAGCTGACTGTACCGTGGGAAGAAAGATGTACTCAGGCACACGAGAGAAAGAAGGCCAAGTACGAAGATCTCGTCCAGGAATGTAGAGAGGCTGGGTGGAGAGCATGGAACTACTTGATTGAAGTGGGATGCAGAGGGTTTCCTGCACCATCGCTGGGAAAGATGTTCCAGGATATGGGAATAGTGGGACAGGCGAGAAAGCTGGCCATTAAGAAGGTATCACAGGCAGCAGAAAGAAGCTCCAGCTGGCTATGGCTAAGGAGGAACGCCAGTAGCTGGAAGCCATCCACTAATGGGTAGTGTCTGATCAACACTGCCGCCTGCCACTTAGAGCTTGTTCTAGGTTTAAAAGGGCAAAACAAGCAATGACAAGTGGTACCTAGCTGACGACATTAGTGGAAAGCAGTTTATCTGTATTTTACAACGGGAAAATTTTGGTCAAATTAGGGGGAAAAAGTGTTTTTTTCGGTTGGGGACGCGGCCTATATTCAGCTTCTTCAAAGAAAGGTTTTTGGCCCAAACTCTTTTCTTAACTATGAACTCTAGTCCCCACAGCGTTTGAATAACTTTGACTGTTTTCCTGCTCCGTAATCCAGGCGCTTCCTAAATAAACGTGTTGCCGCATTACGCTAATAATTCCAAAGAGAAAAAGCATTTTCAATCGAAGCTATTGTATTGTATGCATCGAATTTGACGAATTTAAGTAAAAGTCAAATTGGTTGTGTTTTCAATACGCATGATATTGTATTTCTTCGTGTTTTTAAACATTTTAATAGGGTGAAAAACGCAGATACACATCTTATCTGGGGCACTGGCATGGGGGGTGGGAGTATCCTCTCGATGTATAGTCGGAGTTTCTCATACTCACTTGGGCATGAATCTCAATTAAGTGTATAATGGAATTTATTACCATGGAACTCAAGATGTCAAATGACTGACGCGTGGGTCAAATTTTCTGTGTCAAATTGACGCATGGCAGAAAAAAATGGTCGGGTCAAAATAGAGTAAATTTCAAATAGCTCGCTTCAAAACGCAGTTTTCTGCGTCTATTTAAATCCCTGTAATTGTTCTTGCACTTTGGTGGTTGGGGTTAGAACAAATGACCATGCAAGTTGTTTTTTGTCAGAACGAAAAAACAGTTTCAGTTTGTCCAAATTCAGACTGTCTGTGTCGATCTTTGTCATTGATTTGAACAACTGAAACATACTACTAATTAGTGGTAAATATGAATTAGGAGCTTGAGAAGCATAACCTTTTGCCATTAATTTATGTCTGAATGCGTAATTCGATTTTAGTACTTGAGTAACCAAAATCGTGTAGAACTGGACATAGGAAATTCCCCACCCACTGATAATATACCGAAGGCTTACGTATGAATGGTGCAAAATTGATTTGATATCCAATCCGGGTGTCGTTGCTTTCCAGTTTTCGGGTTGTTCGTATGGTGCGCCTTTGAGATGACCATCATTCCCTGATTGCTTTATCATGGTCCTTCGAAAAGCACCGAGTCGTGCCAGCCCAAAACGTCCAGCCATTTTCCTCTTTGACTGACCTTGATTATCTCTAAACCAAATGTTTAAGCGCAATTTTCTATGTTATTAATAAGTTTATTTTATTAGTTTTATATCACAATATATATATTTTATTAATCGAATTATAATATAAAAACATAATTTATATTATTTAGATAGTGTACGTCTATCATGAATAGAGATTACCAATTTGTTTTAGTTACCTCCCTTTGATGCATAATTTGGAGCAGAATTCAATACAATTAGGAGTCTCTGGCCTGTGTATTTAACTTTATAGGCTCACGAAAGTTGGGATGAAATTTGACTTAAAGCTTCAATTTTCAGCTATTTCTTTGTTTTCTCAAGATTTTCAATTTTGATTCGGTCTTGGGATTATGAGGGAACCTGAGTACCCGGAGGAAATCCCACCAGTCCAGTACACAGGTGGTTAATAGCGTGTGGCTATGATATTAATAAGTGAAAACATCATTTTGAATGATAAATAATCATATTATAACGAAAAATTAACTTTTTTTATCTTAATTTTCTTAAAAGTTGACCCAGCATTTGTAAAAATATTGCAAGACATATACATTCCAAGAAAGGCAATAAATTTATGCGTTGAATAAGACCGAGATCGTAAAATCGCTCCACAATTGATGCTGTTCAAAGCGATGCACCCAGTTTTCGGGTGATTTTGAGTTGCATATATATATATGATGAGCTATGCGAAACGCGTTGGCTTAATCAATATATATTTAAATATTTAAAATCCCAGACACGTGTTTTTACTTTTATTATATATATATATATATATATATATATATATATATATATATATATATATATATATATATATATATTTGATAGTGATTTTTTTGGTCAGAAAAGTTAATTTTTCGTTATAATATGATAATTTATCATTCAAAATGATGTTTTCACTAATTAATATTATAGCCACACGCTAACCACCTGTGGTCCAGTATGCAACCGAACTCGCATCACACATGCTGACGGGATCGGAAAAATGGACCAAAATTGGCACGATATATTAAAATAAACATTGGGCCGAAATGCCTGGTACTTTGGGGCCGAATGAGCCTTTATTGGGGGCCAAAACAGCCGACAGCAACTGTAATTACTTAAACGTTAAAAGTTTTAATTTTATTAAACGTATGAATTAAGAATTTATTAAGTGCTTTATCAAATGAAACGCATCTTTACCTTTAATAATTATTTGATAGAATTACAAATGCAAATCCACTCCACTGCTCTGTTTTATAAATGAACGCTTAACATTCGACATTGAAAATCCGCTAAATGGCGTGACGATATGTTGTTGATATTTCATGACGTCACAACCTTTACTAGTCAAAATGGACGACCAAAAGCGGTATTCAAGAAAACTAAATGACTAGTAACTAGCGTACGTATCTACACCATCTAATAATATTTGTTTCTATTGCTAAAAATTCGAATAACCGATCATTAGAGACTAACATTTTATCAGTATTACAATCGGCGAGATTCATAAATAAGATGTGGGTGCAAACTTTAGTACTTTTTGACCATAAACCTTGCACAGTACAATGATAATTATTAAATGTTTAAATTCATGTGATCATTTTACTTATTAGGTGAAACCGCTAATAATATGTATTGATATACGTGTATGTAGGTGTTTTTATAACCAAGATGTACAACTAAATTAATGGTTTGTATACACTTGAAGACTTTTCTAACGCATCACTGTAGTCAATATAAATTGCCGCCTAAGAGTCTTTTGATGATTTTTGCTTTGGCAGACTCTTCAGATTTACTTTGAACGCGAATTATTTCAGCTAGCATCACTGTAGCTCCCTTATTTTTGAACAGCTTGTGTTTAAATTTGGACCAAGAATAATTCAACACATTTCTGATAATTTCTGAATATTTAATTGAAATTGAAAAACAACAAAATATAGAACTTAAAAAAAAACAAAAAACGTCACTTCAAAAGTCAAATTCGCAAACTAAGTGTCTTTGTGTCGTATGAACGAATCTGCATAAAACTCAATTTAGATTCACATTGTAAATCGAATCATTCCCGTCGTCAGTTGTCGAAACGAAAGTACGGTTGATATTTAAAAGCATTATATTTCTCTTTACGGGATATTTTTTCAATAGGTTGATGCTGCATTAACGAATATACGTGTATATGAAGTGAACACACCAAAAAAAACAACAACGGTTGCAATAGACACCTATAAACTGTTAGATGCACATAATATCACTAAAACATTAGTTCATTTTTGTTGTTGCAGAATTTATATATGTCGTGCATTAATTTATGACATCAATCTTAACTTGTTATATCTAATTTAAATCTAAATTAGCATAAATTATATTGTTTCACATGTGTTTCATTAAATTAAACGCTTGCATTTATTCGGGTCTACTGCCGTTTGCATATTTTAGCTACTGACGTTTGCCATTCCTAAAGGTACTACTGACGTTTGCCATATTTGTTTTCACTCTTTAAACGTTTATTTAATATCTGGTATATATTTTTGTTTGTTTATGCATAGACATATGTAATGTATGTTCGTCCGGTAAAGCATAGACAGTTCTGTGATCGTTAATTTTCGAGAACACTGGCTCTTTGTAATTTTACTACTGGCGTTTGCTTTTTAAATGGAAATTTGCGCCGAAGTGTTCTCGAAAACCAGAGCAACACACAAAACGCGTGATATACCGATCGAAAGCTATATGCATGCCATATTGCCTGCATATGGTCGTATGAAAGTCAGAGGATGACCAGCAAAGATATTGGAAAAAAACCTACCTTGCGCGGCTGTTTGTTGTCATAAAATGACTACTGACGTTGACTTTTGTGGTCACGTGACAGTTTTTGTTCATTCACAGTGTTAAATACCAATGTGAAAAGTAAAACGCATTAACTTACACGTCTTAAAGGGGCCGTCCAACAGATAAAGCGTCGTATCGACGCGATTCGATATTTTGGGAAACTACAAGGATTGCTTATTTATCACTAAACAATACATCCGCTCTGAATGTGAGCGTGGATGGTCGAGTGGTCTTTTTTCCTTTTTAAAATTGTATTCTTGTTGTTGTTTTTTTTACTGGAGATTTATAGTTAAAATGTTTAAATTTATCAATATAAAGCATTTAATGACAAACTTCAATACAGCCACAATCTGTTGGACGGCCTCTTTAATAACTGACCGGCTTGGAACAATACACAAAAAAACGGTAATATATTAACTTAACATAACATTTGTAACCTGGGTAACTACGTTGTATCTTTTATTTATCTCTATGAACAATATATAATTATTTACCGGTATCCAATGTTTAATTAAAAAAATTGAAAACGATACATTGTTTTTTACTTTGCAATATGTAATATACAAAACAATCGTTACAAACATAGTCATAGTAATAGTGAACTATAGCTGAAAGTGTGTTACGATATTATCACGGGAACTTTAAAAAAGGCACCAGTATATACTACTGTATGCGGAAAATACATGCACTGTCAATACGCGATAATGACTTGCAATTAAATAGTAATGTAAAGGATGTGAAAAAATCTCTTCAGACAGTTTTTTGTTAAAATTATAAATTGCATTTTTTAAAGCATGTGGAAACATTTATTAACTTGAAGTTCACTGCGCTAAGCAGCTAGGAATATGTGAGATTGTTTGGGTAAAAAATAGACTTAAGATTTCGGGACTTAGGCCAAGTAATACAAACAATTAACACACCGATTATATATACATGACGCCGTAGTTGTTTGTTTACAATTTATAACCTATAATCAATTTTGAAAATTTTCATTTTTCTTTTTTTCCGATTGCAAATAGTCTTTTGAACGATTTTATTTTACAAGTGAGACGATTTGTTAACCTATATATGCGCATGGATTTCTTTTACTTATTCTCAATCCCTGATTCGAACTGACTCAAATAAATATATATTGAATGGCTTATGAGCTTCACACGTACAAGTATATTTCAACGGATTCTTATTGTTCGTAGTTGCATACAGTCACGCACATTGTATACGTGTATTTTATTTTCTGTTTAATATTCATAAAACTGGCACAGAATCCACATAAAATCATCCGTCTAGATATTAACTGAACTAAAATATTGTATGATTATGTGTTTTCTCTAGGCAACCAATGGGGCTATTAGTAATTATAGCAGCCTCTGTCGGAACAGCGATCCTCATTCTTGGCATGTAAGTATAAATGTATATATGGGTCGTGCTTTGTGAAAATGGGGGTTTAATGCATGTTCGAAAAGTGTCGTCCCAGATAAGCCTGTGCAGTACGTACAGGCAAATCAGGGACGACACTTTCCGCTTTAACTGGATATTTGCTTTATACGAAAAATATTATAAAAGCGGAAAGTGATGTCCCTAATTAGGCTGTTCGGACTGCACAGGCTAGCCGCTACCCTTGGACGACGCTTTACACACATACACATGCATTAAACCCCCTCTTCAGAGATCACGGTCCATATTTAAAAGTTAGTACTTCCTGTACAGTCTACACAATGACGTCATAACAAATTATTTGACAATTATATCCATACATTTGCTTGTCCTCGAGAATCTTTTTGGTAGGATAAAGTTGCCGCGTCTGCGTCTTCACAATCCTCCGCCAATCTTCCGCTTATTTTGTTCTGAGTTACGGGACTTCGATGATTTCTGAAAAAATGCATTTAGTGCACGATTTATTTTGTCTTTGCAACTAAATGCTAGATATTATAACCGTTACATGTATTATTATCTTCGAAGCAAATGATCTGTCCGGGACTCTCTCTGTAAGAAGTTTCATTGCCAAAGAAGGTTTTCCTGAACCAAACTGTTTCAGGTCAATTTATTCACTAGTATTTTCTAACAGTAAAATGAACTTGTGGGATTCTGAACGGTTATTTTCTATTCAACGCAATCTGAATAATTGGTCTTGATAATTGTTCGAAAGTTGTAATATTCTCTAACGCCTCATTTGTTGCATTTCCTATTTCATTATTATACTAAACATTTTGAATGGTACAGTATCCCATGAATGTCATATTCGATCATAATATCCCTTCATTATCGAAGTTAATCTTTACACTGACTTATTTTCGGCGGTATGTAGTTTCGAGAGAATAACAAAAATACTGAAACATCTCGCCTACGACTATACTATATACATACACCAAGAGGGAACACCTATGTTTGTCTAATTATCTATGTCGCACATGTAGCCTAATATGCAATTTTATATCAAGACCTCTTATTAATGTTCCTGCTATTTGCATTTCATTGTTTATATGTACTTTAAAAAAATGTTCTTATGGGTGGGGGCGGCGTTTGTTATGCGATTAGAAATCGAGCGATCTTTGAATAAAAAATGATGCTGTCTGAAAAAGTACTCAATGACTGTATTTATATTTTCAGAGTTTTCATAGGCTGCAGATTTGCGAGAAAAGAGGTGGGATTTCAACACAATTGTGTTGAATTTCTTAGTTTTAATTGTTTTCCTTTAAATATCTTCATAAAATCATATTGTTATATTGATTTTAATTTGATTAAAGTCAGAATTATTTGTGTGTTACTGCATTTTAGCAGAACTCTGTCAAGACTTAATACATGTGTGTAAAGTATTGTCCCGGATTAATCTATGCAGTCCAAAAAGGCTTATCTTGGCCGATACTTTCCACATAGACCGGGTTTTCATTTCAAAGAAACTGACCGTAAACGTAAAATTCCACGAAAGAAGAAAATGTATGCGAACTGCATCAGCTCATCTGGGACAACACGTTGAACACATGCATTAAGTTCGGTTTTCCCAGAACGCGGCTTATTTAATGTTCGTGGCAAGAGCTGTTTTTACAACAGCCGTGGTTTCCTGTTTAGGTGCAATGTTATATAAAAACAGACCTCTTATTAATTGTCCTATAATTGCAATAAATGTATGTATTTGTTTCTGGCAGAAGAAAGACCGATTGGAATCCTCACATGAACGACTGGTACCGGAAACAACGACATGTCGTAATCCACATGTATTGAACACCGCACACCCACCGAGTAGGGCCAGTACATCCAGACTAAAACAGAAAGCCGTGTCGTTTAGTCGCCAAGATTTACATGGCAGATATCGGGCGGATTTCACAGACAACAGAGACATCTCTTACCAAAACAATGCAAGAAACTACCGACATGACAAACGGCACAGACATTTTTATGAAAAGACCCCTTTTAATGACGTAGACGAGGACTTTCATTTGTTTGAGACATCGCGTTATGGGCCACATATCACTAATAAGTTAGATTCGGTTCGAGATGTCGTCGAAAGGGTAAAGAAGGGCTCTAATATTGATTTAAATACCGAGAAGAGCGTTAACATGAAACATGAGTACAACAGGTATCAACATAGAGAAGCTTTACAGAACGTTCATGAGGTAGTTGATACTCCAATACCCGAGATGGTGCATGTAAACAATATTATTGACGAATACTCAACACAACATGACAGCACTCCGCAACTGCACACTGAAAGCAAAAATCTTGAGAAGCAGTATGATCCTGGACAGGTTAGACGGATTTTGGACCTTTCCAACCACGCGAAGAAAACCACCGGAAACAAAACGAGCGGCAGTCATATGGTGGGAAAACAACGTAGCCGCAATCGAGGTGACAAGCGCCCCCGACTGGCCTCTGCGAACGTTCATCGCACCAGTTCAACAGACTCTATGAAACAATGTCCCCAAAGCAAACACACCGTGGAAAACACTCCAAAGCACATCCAAACTAGAACGCCGAAAGGGCACGGCGTTAAATCGTCAGCCAATATACCAACGACACCCATAACTACCCCATACCTTAACAAACAAACGACATGCCACCCAGTATTACAGCAGACAGTTCCACAGATGCAGGCAGTTCTTTCATCACCGTTTCAGAAACCGACCAATCAACCACGACGGCAGTCACAAAGCAGTATACCGCATTATCATAAAGAATCGTTATGTGCTGTCTCTAGCCCACCACCATTGCCGCCGCAACAACAGCCAGTACCACAGAGACAGTCAAGCCTGTCAACCCAATTTCAGAAATCGATCAATCAACCACAGTCGAAAAGAAATTTACAACCATATACGAAAGAATCGATATATGCTGTCTCTGACCCACCACCATTGCCGCCGCCATCACAAACACAACAACAATCAACACACCAAAAGCAGCAAAAACAAACACCTCTAAGACCGTCATCGCCACCACCACAACCACCACCACCAGTGTTTAGATTTACGCAGCAGATACCGCGTCCTCCTCCGCCACCAACACATCAACCACTGCATCAATTCACGCCGAAATTATCACAACCACCGCCACCACCGCCGCCATCACCGCCGCCATCACCGCCGCCACCACAGCCGCCACCACCGCCGCCACCCGCCACCACCGCCGCCACCACCGCCGCCACCACGGCCGCCACCACCGCCGCAAATGAATGGACTTTTGCAGCGAATATTACCACTGCCGCCGCCAACACCACCACCAGAACCACCAAGGATTGATCTCCAGACTCCGCTGCCACTTTCATCCTCGCATTCCAGTGCAGTTGCAAATGTAGTCACCTCATATGTGAAACAGTCACCTACTCTGTTAAGCAGCGGCAGCATGAAATCGACCATGTTGTCAAAGCAATTGCCTAGAACTGCAAGTCCCGCTCCTAGACCATTACCCTTAGCGCTCGTCCCTCCGTCCCCCCATCCAACGCCACAACTTAAGGAGCAAGTACCACCACCGCCACCACCACCGCCCCCACCGCCGCCACCACCGCCTCTGAATTATATACCGCCTCCGCCGTCACCATCACCCTCGCACTCCAGTGCAATTGTGCAAAATGTTGTCACCCGATCTATGGAACAGGAACCGACACCGTTACAGCACTCGAAAATGTTGTCCCATCAAATGCCTAGAACTTCAAGTCCCCGTCCCAAACCATTACCCAAGCTGCCGTGCCCTCGTCCCCCCTCCACCACCGCCTCCACCACCTCTTCCGCCGTCATTCAAAAAGCATTACCAATCGCCGATCATTACTTTTAATTCGAACTCGAAAAAGCAAAGAGAGGATTCGAAATACAACGACAGCAATGATCGACTAGTAAACCAGCAGTCAAGTAAAGCTGCAAGTTCTTTTAGTAAAATTGTATCTCCTGTACCATTTCACACGACATCACCAGTTTTATACAGCAATAAGAACTCGCTTCACTCTTCCGATTTGGACACAAACGTCATTGCGTCCCCTGGAAACAACATTAATTCTGTTGAAAGCATAGACCTGAGCGAACTTGTATTTCGCCCAGGTAACACGTCTACTCCACAGGGAAGTGCATCCGAACTGGAAAATTACGACGTCGTGACAAAGAACAGTCCTTTGGGCGTTAAAAGCAATCGTTCTATCGTATCTTTTGCCTTAAACCAGAGGCGGTTACAGATCGCAACAAACTCGGACACCATTTTGATGTCAAAGCTTGACGAGAATAATACAATCTGGGACGAAAGTATCTCGCCTAATAAGCAATCTAGCAGTTCAAACAAAACATTAATTTACGGAGCCGACGTCAAAAGCACACCGAATACGTCAGTTAGTAACATTGAACAGCGTTCGAAAGAGCCAATGGACTATTTGCAGCAAAAACTTGAAAACGCCAAGAATTTACGTCTTGACCCTGCTATTGACGCTCTACTTGCTGATATCAGGGCGCGGAGAAAGTCAAGCTCATCCTTTCAGAACTGAAAATAAATGGATAAATTCTAATAACGCTAAACCAAGCATATATTATTGCCAAGGACATGATTATCATCGGCGACTGCTATGCTTTTCCTGAAAAAATTGAATATGACTTAATGATGCCTAATTTCGTCTGAGCGAACTAATCAGCGTTGAATGCAGTAGATTTTGCGTTTAGACATTACTAATATATGTGATTAGTGAACGTATAAATATTGTTATTTATTTTAAGTGATTGTGTAATACATGTATACACTTACTTAAGGACTTACGTCGTCCAATATATTACTTTTGATTACTTTAAAGTTGTGTTGACACATGAGAAAACATATGGCATACCAGAACCTTACAATCATACAACGTGCATGTGTACACAACAAAGTATTTTTGCTTAACACACTTTTGAACAGAAGTAATTATGTACTGATAAAATGCGGCGTGCATTAGGGATAATAAATTCTAAAAAAAAGAATTGCTTGAGGCGCTTGGTTGCTAATTTGTTCGTTAACTTGATTTAAACATTCTAGACGATGACTTCAAACGTTGCAAAGAACTGATGTTTTCTTTAAAACAGTTTTTAATCTTTTTCCTGCTTCGTAAGTACATGCATGTACGGAAACTTTAAATGTGGATTGCGTTGTAAAACAACAATTTTACTGATGAAGGGAGGGGAATTCCATGTTTTAAATGGCTTGAACTGAAGGATCATTGAATTATAATATATAATGTAGCAGAGCGTTTTTGTAGAGCCAATTTCATAACAAAAAAGAGGATACTAAGGCTTATTTCAGCGTTGAACGATCTTCTCTGGAAAAAAACCTTATAATATGGCGAATAATTGTTGGATTTGTTTCTAAATCAGAATAAAACAACAACATAATTATACCAATTTGAAAACATATACACGTGCTTGCTTTTCGCGGATTAAAGGTATAGCCACATTTTGAGTTGCGCTGAAAGATATAATAATCTGTGTGTTTTTCTTTATAGAAACCAAAATAAAACACGTTTGAATTCATACAAAGGCTTCGTGTTTTTTAATGATGCGTGATGCAATAGTGATTCTTGTAGTTATTTAGTTTGCAGTTTTCATTACCAAGAATAATATCTTTTACGAGTCATTATGCCTCAAATCCCTTTTCATCATTTCTTTTATAAGACCCCAAACGTATCCGCAAAAGAATTAGATTTCACTACTTGCATGTATGCGTTACAACTAATTTATCATGATTTTAGATGATATTTGTGAAAACGGTATATTTTGCGATATATATTTCATGAAGATATTAAATACTAACAGTTATTATCATGCCGGATTACTAAAAATGCCAATCGTTACTAGGAATACGCATAAAAGAAACAGACAAGGAAAATACCGCGTAACATACAATGTCTTAAAAAATCATATAACGTAGCATAAGATTGAGCGCACAATTGGACATTCAGCACTCAGTGTACAATGTGTTGAAACATAAGACAGAGTTGACATTGGACTATTGAACACCTTATTAATATACGTTGTAGAATAAGACGATGCATATAAATAATAATGAAGCATGTAGCAAAAGGTATGACGGTGAATACACAATACAAATAATTATATGTTTGTATTTACATTTAAACCTCAATTTATTTACTATATCAAAGGGACCTTTTCACAGATTTTTGCATTTATTGAAGTCTGTCATTAAATGCTTTATATTGATAAATGTAAACATTGGATCTAAAAAGCTCAATTAAAAAAATCAAGAATACAATTAAGAAAGAAAAAAAGGAAGCTCGAACCCCGGATCCCTGGAGTAAAAGTCTATCGCTTAGACCATTCGGCCAATCGTGCTCATACAGTGAGTGATGTATTTTATAATTTCTTTAAGCAATTCTCGTAGTATAACAAAATATAACGACAACACATTACTCTCCGAATTATTCAATCGTTTCGCGTTGCAACGCTGTATAATTTTCATTTTTTTCAATGGTCAAAAGATGCAGATAATGGATATTTTAGAACATGGTAAATGTTCAGTATTACTGTTTCCTCACAAAAATCATAACTACATTAGTACAACGAAAATCTGATTTTTTTTATTTTGTCAATTTACCTTACCAAAACGTAAAAGGCCCCTTTAATCTTTTATTATACATCATATGCCTTTTCATTGTAAACTTTCCACGAACCAAGCGTGCGAAAAAAATATTAATTACATATCACGTGACATCTCAGTGTTAAATGTCCATATGCTTAGCGGGCGACAATTTATAATATCGCATGGGGCATTATATATTACTATAGCTGATATGACCACTCTGTGTTACATTGTACTTATATACTTATCGTATACATACAGTTTATAATCGCGTCTATACAACGAAAGTAATGTCAACAGTAACACGGTAAAAATTTCGAACATGCTGGCAATATTTTGTTATTGATGCATGATTTTTATTTGGTATTTTGCACTCATCAATATTCAAAGTTACTTTAAGGGATTTGCGCACAGTAGCACGAATAAATAAATATATATTTTATATTCAGAGGAACCGATGGAAAAATAAACAAACAGTCTGTTAATCAAATATATTCTTAGCACCTAAACGCTAACAATCCATTACTGCTAATACCTATTCTATTTTTCCAGTCGGCTAGTGGTATGTACGGCAGGCTGAATGATTTAATTAATGATTATTTTTACGAAATCCGCCGAGCAGTCCAGGAGAAAGTTGAGTGCACCACATTTTTGGAACTAAACAATTCATGTAGGTTAAAAGAACAAGGACAAGTATTCTTCCCAGGGTGTCATAACGAAATATTTGCAATAGCGTTTTTTATACATAAAGGTCAATCGGTCCTGAACGTCAAAGCGAAATGCACTTAGCAGTTCTCGAAGTGACGAGTTCAAAACGAAATTGGAATGTATTATTTACTGTCCAGTGAAAAAAATACCAAGGGCCACAATTATGCCAAAACCAGGGGCGCAGCCAAAATATCTGAATTATGTCTTTTCGAAACCTTAAGAGCTTTCGGATATTGACGTAAGAACCGCATCCGTCCAGTGGTAAGATTTCCCTTATTTTGGTGAAGATCGATTACATCAAGAGCAAAGATCTTATCTTAATTTCGATTGTGTTTATTGGGTAGAAATTGTATTCGGTGTGTTTGGAGAAGTTATTAAAACCCTCCAAAACCCACGACCTCCCGATCCTTAGTCAGATACCCACCACGCCAAAGTTTTCCATGACTTTCATAAAGAGTTGAATGCGCATGAATTGTACTTTGTACAAGAAACAAAATACTCGTTTTTCATTGGGTAAAATCAATCAAGTGCTCAAAATGTATTTTTTCTATCAGGTCTGTATCTGTTGAAATTATGTTACTTACATTAAAAGGCATCTTGACCCTAATTTACTGACCCTGAATCACACCGCACGGGTACAATGATATGAAGTGTGACTCATCCTCATTGTATATTTTCGTAATTGTGTTCACAACATGTCTTACACTGAGATAGCAATATCACAAGAATCAAATTATTGATCACTTAAAATAGTGGTGCATCAGTTGTGAACGTCGAATGTCAATTCACAAAGATATATGCATAAATGGTTCTGTACAACGCTAGTTATGTACCTAAAACTATTGTTCCCAACATTGTCTGACAAAAACAAGACTATTCAACGGATGACAAAGACATGACTTGATTGTACTCGTTTATATTGCATACTATATTATTTCTGTTTGGGACATTTCTTGGATGATTAAAAACGAAATATGAGAATAGACTCGTTATATAATAGTTACGATGTATAATATAATACGTTATATGTAATGCTATTGTGTTTTTAAAGTGTATTAAAAATAGAGGTCATTATGACAGCTTTTTGAAGAGTGAAAGAGTTCATTTTTTGTATCATTTTTCTGGAAAGAAATAAGTATGGTTGAAATTATTTCTAAGATATGATTGTCATTAAAGACGCTACGCACCACGAAGTTGTTAGACAATTTCTGAAACCTAGTATTTATATAATGTTTGCATTTAATCTTCTTGTTTTCATTGTTATCTAAACGCAGATGAAGTCACTTAAATATAGGATGCATGTGATGTGTTTAGCGGAAAGTCTAATTAGGAATTGCAAAAACCTTACTTTACTTTGTGTGTAAGCTTACTTTGTTTATACGCTCAATCTCACCGCATGCTTTCTGCTCTTAAAGTGCACATAAATTTGTATTCGTACTGAAGCTCTCGGAACGATTTTGCTATGACGAGCCGATATTACCTCCTCGCTATTGTCGCCCAGTCAAACGTCTCTTAATGTTTTATATATTCCAGACGCCTGAAAATTATATTCAGTAGTGATGTATTGTAACTTCATCCATGTAGTTGACAGTTTCGCATGCGGAATACATTCAGCACTATTACGAATAGTCCGCTTTCTTATCCTGCATTTGAAAATATCCAATTCATTGTCTTTCAGGCAACGCGGATGAATCAATAATATAACACACATAAGCCTATAAAACCTGTTATTCCAAAGTGAAATTCACGCTTTTCTTGCTGAATAAAATTATAAAGTTAATTAATAAAATTTTCATTATTTATTTGAATTTATATTGGCTTTGTTATTGAGCTTCAGACAGCCGTATTGTCCTTCGGCCTGTGGCCTCAGGCCAAAACGGATGTCTTCATTTGTATAACCTTGTGTGAAAACTAGAGTGATCCTGCCTATTTCCCATTTTCAGGGTACTAAGGATTTAGAACATAACGATTGTACAGGGACGTAAGAAATGGCATAATTATATCCTTAGATGCTTTAAATGGTTTCGCCGGTAATTGGTCGATTATTGGGCTTTTGGTATTAGTTTGCAAACATATACCGCTTTTCTGATAGCCAGTTTTCTTATATTTGTATTCAGCATCACGCAGTTCACTAATAAGTCATTTTTTTTGCTATTGCATGGTTGTCTAAAAGTGTGTTTAATGCTGTTCTTGTTTTTGTCGGCGACGCCCTTTTAATCGGTTTCTGTTTTTTCTTTTACTTACTCCTTCTACTCAGCGGTAATTTGAAATTGCCTTCGTTTTCGTTTTATAATATTTAATTACATATGTAAATAAATGGCACTATTTTATATAGGTTTATTACTGTTATTTTTTATTTCCTTATCGTTTCTACTCATGTTTGTTTTCGCGACATCGAACCAAGCTTTTTTCTCTTTATCTGTGAATCGAAGTGCAAAATTATGTACTGACCAGATGCGCGATTAAGCGTCCAATCAGTTAAGGACACTCTTTCTTCACAAATGACCTTGCAAATCAGCGAGTTTACTATACGTGAAAAGAAGTCTTGCTTCAGTCTGTTCTGGCATATCATGTACACTACTGTCCTATATATTGGCGACCTCCAAAAAATATATGTCAGAACATTCGTTTAAATCATTGATAGTGAAATTAATATACACAACATATTTGCGCTTTAAGAATAAATAGTCTTCAGCTCCGCTTTTGTCGAGAGGATATGAAATCGCCTATATCATTATTCTTGCCCGTTACCGATAGTTACCGCAGCAATCTGACACGTTAAGTGCAGCGCGCCTCTTGAGTATCAGTAACTTTTTATCCTTATTTATGCAGAGTTGAATATTGAAACTGTTAACATTTATAAAATGTTTGTTTCCATCTAAATACTTAAATATTATGTAATCACTTTCTTCAGCATAGATTCATATCACTTGTTAAAAATTACTCTACCTAAGACATCGTATTTCGCAAGATCATATTCTAGTGTTTGAAAAAAATCAAAATCGCACGATTGTCAACTATTTTAGCTACTAGGGTGTGAAAATGCATGGCATATGTAAACGTCGTTATTATGTAAAACAGTTTTCTAACTTAAACAAAACATTGCCATTCATGTCAATGCTTGCAATTGAATTATGGCTTTGAAGAAACATTTTTTTTCGGGGAGTGAGGGGGGGGGGGGCAGCATCGGACTTGTCGAGATTAGGTAGGCTCGGATTCGGAGAAACATCAACAGACGAAGGGCATAATATATGGTTCAGCGGTGAGGATTCTATACATCGCCACGGTATTGCTTTTATCGTAAGATATATTATTCTAAAGGCAAAGGCTAGTGTCAGTATGTCTAGCGTAACTAATAATTGTTAAGTACAATCTAAAACAGTTGCTCATCTGTGTTTAATGTACATGTACATAGATTCTACATGCAAAGATTTAAAACAACAATCTTAAAAAGGTAATGTTCATTATTATTGATTATACAATTTCTGTTCGCATGTTTACCCTTATTTTGTAATGTTAAGACAAGCGAAATTAATATTGATTCAAGATGAGTACATTTGTTTAAAACGAACTAATTACACATAATATGCATTCTAAAAAGTATTTGCTTATTAAAAAAGTCATTTCCGCGCTTGAATGTTTTTTACCTTTTGCATCTACACAAGTATTTAATTACTTTAATAAACGCCGATCGAAACTCTTTGTTCGTATAGGCATATATGAAATTAATTAGCGTTGAATTAAAATAAGTCATCCAAAAAAAGAAATAATAGAGATCGGCGGGTACGAAGTCCGTTGCCCACGCGTACGTGTCAAAAGCGATATAGAACGGGAACCATTATATTAGATTAGAGCGTACAACGTACTTCAAAGTCACGAAGATTCGCCATCCGCGGCAGTTCCCTGCAGTCGTCTTTGGAGCTCGACCACGCTGTTGGGATCTGTTGTTGTAGGTATGAATGGTTTCACGTATTGACGCATTAGTACATCTAGATGTTGACGGTGGAGGTGAACTATGATTACTTGCTCCAAAACCATTGGTAGTCAACAGCTGGCACTGTGTTAGCTTATTGTCATTTGAGTAGCGAGCATGTTTCTGGTCTGTGTCCATGGTTTTTCCATTTCTCTCATTTGGTACAGGTATGACGTTGATGCGCAAACCTGTAATCGTAGCGATGCCAACAGCGACGTTCGAGTCCGCATCAGTCGATCCGACAATCATTGCCTGACGCCGCATGATCATGAACACTTTGATGTAGAAGAACACCTTAATAAGACATGGGGTATAGTGGCCGATAACTGCGACGTAGAGGACGAAGTCGCGGATACAAAAGTGTTGCTCGGAATGCTTCATTTTGTCACCAACGAATGGAGGTATCCAAATAGCGACCACGCAAAACCTGAACAATATTGAATATCAGACAAGAACATCGAATTCAACCTTTTACAAAAAAATGCCATTGTTATTAAAGTTCAAATGTATGTGTTATAAGATTGTAAATACCAGTAATATAATATTAATTTTATTATTGCATTGACATTTATTTCATTATTGGAAATCTCTGTAATAAATTTCATTTTCTTGTAACTTTATATTCCTTCGGGATATGCTTTATATTTATCAAATAATCAAGAACGTCAACAGAAGCCTTGGTTATAATTACAACCTTGAAGGTTTAAAGCACGACATATCGGATCAGATATAAAAAACATGCACGTCATAACAGAAGATATTAATTTCCGAAAAAGGATCGGCAACAGTATTTGTTTAGATCGATGTTGCAATTATGTTATTTTGAAAATGGAAAAAATGATTTCACGACACTTGAATTTATGAAAAAATATATTCGATTCATCCGTGATATTTCTGTTGAAAATATGGCCTCAGATTAATTTAATATTAATGTACAAGTTAAACTGATTCTTTGAAATTTTTCGGGACAATACAAAACTGAGAGTCAAGTTTGTTTTCGTCGGTAACCTTATTATCGACGAATTGGTAGCCGTTTATTTCAATGTTATGTAATAATTGCAATTGGTGTGCATCCGTTAAAGAGACCTTTTCGCCGATTTTGGCATGTATTGAGGTTTGTCATTAAATGCTCCATATTGATAAATGTAAACATTTGATCTAAAAAAGCTCCAGAAAAAAAATAAAGAAAGAAAAAAGTAACCATTAACTGGGCTCGAACCACTGACCTCTGGAGTAATAGTCTAACGCTTAAACCAATCGACCATCCGTGCTCATACAATGAGTGATGTATTTTATTCTTTATATAAGCAATCCTCGTAGTGTCACAAAATATAACGCCAACAACAGAACTATCCAAATTATTCAATCGTTTCGCTTTGCAACACTTGATAGTTTTCAGGGTTTCAAATCGTCAAAAGATGCATATGATTGACCTTTCAGAACATTGTAAATGTTCAGTATTACTGTTTATTCACAAATATCATTACTACAACGAAAATTTGCGAACATTTTTTTTTATTTTATCATTTTTCCAAAACGTGAATATCTTCCTTTTATGGGTCTTGTTACCAGTGAATAACAGATCATAAACCGTTTTGTGGCTTAATTATATGCTTATCACCCTGTCTACAAAGCGGTTGCAGTATGATGCTGTATTAGCTGTAATTATTGAAATAGCATTTAAACACGGACAATCGTTATTCGAACATTTTAATCTTTTACACCAACGTTAACACCCCAAGTAACCCGAAACCTTGTGAGCAGTGTAATACCGTTGGAGCAGTGTTCGGTATTTTAGCATAAACTTACGTAGAGTAAGTAAATTGGAAAAAATAAAATTTTCAAAGTCCAATTTGAAACAACTGTGTATTAACATTGATAACAAAGGTATCGGCCTACATGTAGAAAAAACCTGATTTTTTTCTTTAAAGGGGCCTTTTCACAGATTTTGGCATTTTTTAACTTATTCATTAAATGCTTTATATCGATAAATGTAAACATTGGATCGTAAAAGCTTCCAGTAAAAAATCAAGAATAAAATTAAAAAAAGGAAAAGAACATTGCCCGGAACAGGTTTCGAACCAGTGACCCCTGGAGTCCTGCCAGAGTCCTGAAGTAAAAACGCTCTAGCCTACTGAGCTATTCCGCCGAGTACACGTACAGGACGTATTTTATATCTTATATAAGCAATCTTCGTAGTTTCACAAAATTTAACGACAAAAACAGAACTCTCCAAATTATTCAATCGTTTCGCGTTGCAACGCTTTATAATTTTTAGGTTTTAAAATCGTCAAAAGATGCATATAATGGCTATATTAGACCATGGTAAATGTTCAGTATTACTGTTTCCTCACAATTATCATAACTAAAACGAAAATGTGCGAATCTGAAACAACTTTTTTCAATTTTGTCAATTTACCAAAGCGTGAAAAGATCCCTTTAAAACATGAGGGAAATGTGGCTCCCTAAAGTAGAAGATCGTACAAAATGGGCCATGTTCAAGTATTTAGTAGAGAAAAACTGCTTTAATTTGCAAGCCACTACAATTAGTAAAGGATTTATACAAACGTACACATAGTCTGCCATAACCTCTCAGCAGGGTTTCTCCAGAAAACTATTTCTTGTGCAGAAATTTGCGTGTTTAATGAACATGTAGGGAAAACATGGATATCATCTGGAGAAGATCAGGAAACCTTTTATGAGCAGTGACTTTATATTTCTTTTTGATGACAAAAAACCTTATATCCAGCCATTTTGTTGCAATTTCTTTGCTTTGTAGAGGCCAATAGTAAATGTATGTGGGTACATATGCACACAAATGTACTTTTAATACATTATGTATTATCAATAGTACCTTTTCAATATTCTCGAGTTTTATTTCTTTTTACCAATATTATTTTGGAAAATTCAATGAAAGACTTGACTGCTTTGTCACATAAATTAATTGGCTATGTACCTAGAACGGTGTCTTAATGAGTGTATATGGGGTTGTATGTATAATTTTTAATTAGTCACATATTTATAGTAAATGGTAGTGATGATCGCAATCCTTACTTCATTGATTCAATTTTTAAGAGCCCCAAAACACAAGTCATGACTTTTGGATACAAATGTCAATAAGTTAAACAGTTGATAGATACTGTCAACAACATCTCCAAACAATTTAACTAATGGCTAACCAGCAGATTCATTTTTATCCGTTTAACAGCGAAGCCTCACAACATCACAATCATCCAGGTCTACGCACCAACAGCTTACTAAAAAGACGAGGAGATTGAACAGTTATATGAAGAATTAGAGCGCATCATAGTCAATGTCCCCAGGAAAGACATCCTCATTGTCAAATGCGACAGGAACGCCAAGGTTGTACCAGACGCATACCAATACTGCTCAGGGACAGTAGGTAGATTTGGCTTAGGAGAGGCCAACGTCAGAAGTTTGAGAATTTTTGTTCGCCACAAGCCACGAACTTACCCTGGCCACCACGCCGCACCTACACAAACCGTCCAGAACAGCGACTTGGCATGCTCCAAACGGGCGAGTACAAAACCAGATCGATTTCATACTGACGCCGCAAGAGTCCAAGGTGAGCACAATGACGTTTCTTGGCGCAGACATTGGTAGTGACCGTGACATAATGCTCACCACCATCAAGCTGAAGTTAATGAGCAAGCGCATCGCAAAGAACCCTCGCGTTAGATTTGACTTGGAGAAATCGAAAGATCCAGTGTTAGCAGATGTATTTCAAGCTTAGATATGTGGCAAGTTTGCAGCCCTGGACATCTTAGACAATTACATCGACACCATTAGCAATGACATCAAGTATGTCCTACTGTCATCGGCTGAAGAAGTGCTTGGGAGAAAGAGAAGGAAGAACTAGCTATAGGTGACGACCGAGATCATGGACCTGTTTGACAAAAGAAGAGAGCTGTACTAGGCACAGAGTCCGGGTGAGAGAGACCTAAAGAGCCCGTTAATGTTTAATGTTTAGCCAACACAACCTATTTTTACCTTCAAAACCGTCTCCGTTAACTATATGCTCTAGTAAAATAACTCTTGTTTACCGTATCAGCCTGTCTATTAGAGTTTAAACAATTTTAATTTGTGTTACGCCATAATGCTGTTTCAGTACAAGTGTTTCACTCTGTAGTATGGACCAAAGTTTGATTCGCAACAACGACATATCTTTTTAACACAAATGGAAAGTATGCAGGCCTGGACCCGTCTTTTCTCTGAAAATAGCTTTATAGTTTTACAGTATGGCTATCTTTCTTCCGTGTGTTTTATTTAAGACAATTAACAAGCATGCTTCATTGATACCATTTTATTGAGGAAATATAGTAATTAAACCGCGATTTTAAAAAAGGAAATGTAAAATATACAGTCAAGTGCAAAAGGATCATTTGAAATGTTTTGTTGTGTAATTTTTGCCATGGTGAAGTTATGAACAATTGCTCATACGTTATTTTTATACACCCGTTTACAGCATTTAATATTGGACTTTCTAAATTAAACAATCAATCCGCGTTTGTAACGCTTTATAATTTAGAGGTTTTTAAATCATCAAACGATGCACATAATTGATATATTTGAGCATGGTAAATGTTTAGTATTACTGTTTTCCTGCAAAAAAACTTTACTTCAACGACCATTTGCAAGTCTGAATATTTTTTTCAGTTTTGTCAATTTAACAAAACGTAAACATATCCATTTAAGTATAACCAACGTGGCTCCTACATAAGGGTAAAATAAGCTGTTTAAGAATAAGCGCACTACTTTTATTAATTGAATAAGCCGCTTTCTATCGCCATCTTTTTTAAGTAACGAGAAACAACTTGTCTACGGAAGAACATGTCACGTTTCAATATTTTGATTACTGTTTAAACATATTCAAATAAAGACGATTGCTTAACCATAGTAACATAAGCTCGTTTGGATTGCTGAGAAGAAATCAATCTCTTGAGAATACAGTATTCTTTTAATGTTCGAAAATAATCGAAACAACTAACTATTATGTACGTGTAATTTGTGTATCTATGCGGGAATTAACAACATTGATTGCCATACGCGTTTTTTAATTGCAAATATCGAGTAAACAATTCATATAGAGAGAACAACCTACAACGATTGCGGTTTGCAATTCTGTCTATTGTAAAATGAAAAAAAGAACACAAATAATATTTTCGCAGTGAAGGAATTTTTTCAACAAAGAATAAAAACATGTATTGATCTTTCTTTGTTTAATGATTCGTTAATTAGTTATAAATAAATACACACACTCACACATAGTCAACTTCGTCCAATGCTTTTAACCAATTTTCAAATTCGTAAGTAGCATTTAACGTGTTGCTTTTGAAGATGTCAAGAATGTTTAATGAAGTATCAATCCGCAAGGAAACGTACGGATCCGGTTATCCGGAATACCTTTACACCAGAGCTTTGCCTATAATTTTCGGAGAGAGTATTGACCGGAGAAACAAAGAAACTGTATGATGGCACTTCGTGAATTTATTCAGAATATTTATTTGTAGGCCAGAGTGCAAGGGTGTCACATAACGCTTGCAGATGTACATGACATTCTAATTCACGGATATTTTGCAAATTCAAAAGCATTAAAAGAATACTGAAAGTTATTATTTCATTGTATAGATGTATTTTTACTGCTTAATTTTATGCTGTGCGAAATGACATCCTGTTAAAGATCTTACACTGACATTAATCTTACCTGTGCCATATGCAAGACTGATTGACATATTGTTTCATACATACGTTGTTATGAACTAGACGGCCCCGAGTTCGGTGGGATAAAATTGTTTCTCTCTATTTAAAAAATCAATAAATTTTACTTCAGCTTTTGATTTCCAATACTTAAATGTGCCAACTTGATACGTTCATATTAAAAAGCCTCTTGAAGAATAAACATATTCCCAAGTAGGAATGCTTGTGCGTTACCGAACAATCAATGTATTTTATTTGAATCTTACGTGAATGGAATGGTTGTAGTGATTAAACGGTTTCATGGTAAACGCTCGTATATATTTAAATAAAAATGACGTAAATATATGGACACTTCTGTTCGTCACATGAAAGATATGTGAAATGTTTATTCCAGTGTGTAAAATACTAAATGTAATCCTTTAATTGGTTTAAATTTGACTGTCAAAACAAAAAACAATACACGAATATCAATAATATTAGCTGCCATTTGATTTTCAGTAATTGTCTGTAGATTTACAACAAAGTCTTTGGCAAGATTCCTAAATTTAACCAATTCCGTTTATAAAAAAATCAACCACAATTTAACTTTGATTATGTAAAATTTTCCACACGATTGCCCAGGATATTCCCATACTCAGTAGGAGAATTATACTCCTTTACAAAGTGCATGTAGCACACTTATTGCGACCTGCGTCAAACTAAAGGACTTGTCATGTGTCTGATCGATTACGGTTCATAACTTTATATCGACGACACTACAATATAACGAAAGTGAACAATTACATAACTGATCTGGTTTACTTTGCAATATATTACTTATTCCAATAGCATATGCCCATGTTAAAAACAACTTGAGACACATATAAGCTACAATGTCAATACTGCGCAGGAAAAAAATATCGTGAAATTGTCGTATGCAACAATAGAGAATCGTATTTGAGTTACTATGCCAATAATTGCCATAATAGTGGTGACCTATTAAATAAACATGTTAGTAGCAATAATAACACAAGTACACATCTACCAGTTTTGACAAAGTTTAAAACAAGTTCATACATTACAGAGGACATCATTTAAGTGCTGAACAAAAGTAAAATCGATGCAATGAAACAACCAGCCCAAGTAAAATGATTGTGTTGCTTTACTATTCGATGCATTATTTGTATTATTTACAGTAGTCGCCAAGAGCTTAGTGCACTTGAACAGCTCTACATAACGAGACTCGTGAAATTTAGATGAAAACATTACACTTCTTACCTGCCACAGTGCTCTTCAAGTTAGTAAACTTCAGTTGTTTAAGAAACATATTTAGCTCTAAGTCAAAAATATGTAAAGCAAAAACCGGTTCTTTTGATAACTTTAATCACTTCAAGTAATTCACGCTGGCTTTGGAAAAAAGGATATTTGCCATCATTAAACTAGGCCTAATTATGCTTGAGTTATCATCAGTCAACAATTTTACTGTTTTTAGTCACTGTGACTTTGACCTATATGGGTCATGCCGGGGCAAAAACTAGGTCATGGGGTCATTTAGTGCATTTCAAGGATTAAGCATGGTGTCCGCTCTCTTATTGAAGTAATTTTCATCCGATCTTCATCAAATTTGGTCAGATGTTTTGTCTCAATGATATCTAGGTCAAGTTGAAATATGGGCCATGCCTGGTCAAAAACTAGGTCACAGGGTCACTTAGTTCATTTTAAACATTCAGCATCGTGTCCGCTCTCTATTTCAAGTAGTTTTCATCTGATCTTCACCAAACTTGGTTACAAGTTTTATCTAGATGATCTCTAGGCCAAGTTCGAACATGGGCCATGCCGGGCCAAAAACTAGGTGACAAAAACATTAACACAGTTATGCTTTTATGTTTTGACAAAGTTACAGTTGGGGACATCTGTGTTGTGTGGACACATTTCTTGTATAAATATTTATTTCATGTTTTCAACATGATGATGACCAACAATTTGATGCTATATCCTTCAATTTTGAATAAATAAAGTATGTGTTCAGTCTACACATGACACTTTGCCATTTATTGTTTGACAACTGTCAAAGCTAGGTAGTTTCAATAAATTTTTCACCAGGCTTCATAAAAGCAATTGTTGAAACTTTTACCATGATCCTGATACTGTATTAATAGTACAGTTTGAGTTCATTCTTTGTCAGTCTTTACAAAAATTAATGGCAAATTTAGCGACAGTTTGGCAGCTGACTCCAGTGCATTTCTCATTTTGGGATTTAATAACTTTTTACTTCAATCTATTAATAATTTGTAAGACTTTTCCAAATTGAATATTTTTTACAAAAAACAATTTGTAAAGCTGCTTGCAATAAATCACAAATTCTACCTAGTCTATTAATAGTTTGCAACCCAGGGTTCATGGATATATGTGAATTGACGCCATGATATAACTAAAAGATAGTTGAAAACAATGTGAAACACAAGCTAACAAAAGCAATATATTGCAGTTTTCTGGAAGAAAGGAAGAATTTTTGAGAAAGGAGGAATTGCTCATTTTTATTTTCATCTTTTCCAAAAATATTTGCTTAATTGCTGAAGGAGAAAAAACATTTTAATTAATTCCAAATAATTATAAAATTTGCTTTCTTTTGCAGTTTCCTTGATACCAATATGCCTCGGAAAGCATGTACTCCAGAGGCAGGTTCAAGTCGACCATTAAGACTTTCATATGACAGCTGCTGATTCAGAGCGCATATCTCAGGGCGTATCTTGGAAATCGGATGGCGGGCCTGCCCGGCCCCAGAAGCCATCTGATGCTTTTTAGGGCGTATCTCATAGATCAGATGGCGGGCTTGCCCATCCACATAAACCATCTGATGCTCAGGGCGTATCTTTGAAATCAGATGGCGGGCTTGCCCGGTCCCAGAAGCCGTCTGATGCTTTTGATGTTTTGAGCGTTTCTAAGATGTGTCTGTACTCTTTAATTGATTTGAAAATGAATTTGTCTGATCAATACAACAAAGAAACCAAAACAGGTTTCATTACAGAAGAGGAAAATGAGAATTGTATCCCAGACAAACATACATCTATCAATACATTCACTCAAAAAGGTGTTGAGTTTTTAACTGGATTATATTGTTCTGAAAGTTATTTAATAAATGGAGATATGGACTCATATGGAGCAAAAAAACAGAACTGCATGCACAATATTTAAATTTAAGAAACATACAGTCATCTTTGGATCATTTCATCAGGCCGATCACAATTTTAGTGTTGAGTCTCGAGGAAATCAGTGTACTGCCAATGCCCTTTGTTCTTTGATTTATGCAAATATTGCACAGCTCTTATCAAAACAAAATTTCGATGACGTTCTTATTGATGGTGATTGTTTGTATAAGACAATTTTAACAGGACTGAAAGAGAAGGGAGAGTTCACAAGTGCCCTCTTGAATTTTGATGAGATATCAACTGTTGTGAAAATTTTAAACAAAAGTGTTCATATTGAGAAATGTGAAGTATTATCTGGAATTTGTATTCAACTAGCTACTTCAGAATTGCCATAATTGCATCATTCTCTTCAATCAGGATTTCAGAAATCACCATACTTACTTGCGATGATTGGTTCAGTATGTTCTGCTGTATTTAAAAGTGAAAATCTATAATACTTATTTGACTCACATTCACATAGTCCATCTGGATTGTCAGATATTGATGGAATGTCAGTGTTAATTTCTTTAAGTTCCTTTACTGATCTGATAACATTCATGTATGCCTTATACAAAAGTATGCTTATGGACTTAAATGGACAAGTTCGATGTATTGCCTGTTAAATTTAAATCAAAGTACTAGTATTTCATGTCCTGATGTTGTCGACACATCAACATGTCAAGATTATTTATCTGTACGATAACAAAGTTATTTCCATGATCAGTTTTCAAAACAGAGAAGGAAACGGGACTTCTGCAAACAGAAAAAGATGGAATCTATGGAAACAGTCGCATGCAAAATACGAAAAAGAAATGATTATATGAAAATTTATATGCAGTCAAGAGGATTAAGTCATTAACAGCAGTTGACAGATAGATTGTTGACAAAAAAGTGTACGACAACAATAAGGCATGAGCCTGTAAGACAAGCAAAAGAGCGCATTTTGACCAAAGAATCAATGAGAAAAGCAAGGCAAAAGCCTGAAAGACCAGAGAAAGACCGGCTTATGACCAAAGAGTTAAAGAGAAAAGCAAGGCAGAAGCCAGAAAGACCAGATAAAGAGCGCTCAATGACCAAAGAATCAATGAGGAAAGCAAGGCAGAAGCCTGAAAGACCAGAGAAAGAGCGGCTTATGACCAAATAGTCAAAGAGAAAATGCAAGGCAGAAGGCAGAAAGACCAGAGAAAGAGCGCTCTATGACCAAAGAATCAATGAGGAAAGCAAGGCAGAAGCCTGAAAGACCAGAGAAAGAGCGGCTTATGACCAAAGAATCAAAGAGAAAAGCAAGGCAAGTGCCTGAAAGACCAGAGAGAGAGAGAGAGCGCACTTTGACTAAAAAATTCAATGAAGAATTGTCGAAAAAGTGAATTGTATCGTCTTGGAGAAAGACTGAAAAAACAGGTCAGACGTGTAGATTTAGCTTATAAATCTCAAGAAAAGCTTCATAATAAAAATTCTTGGAGAAGCAAAAGAGCGTTGTTAAATGTTCACTTGAAAGAGAAATATAACACAAAAGCTGGAACACTTGGGAATAACATAAGCAGTTGCATAAACAAATTTAAAAGCATTATTGCTGAAAGTCCTGTTATTGTCTGCACATGCTGTCATCAAACTTGGTTTAAGCGTTCTGTAATGAAAACAAACACACTCAATGGGAAAATATCTGCATCGGTAATGAAAGAATTCTTTACAGGTCATTTATCATTTGACAATTGTGAATGGGTCTGAAATACTTGTATTAAATATGTAAAACAGAACAAAGTTCCATGTATGTCTGTCAAGAATAAGAGTGCATTCCTGTTAAAACCAAAGAACTTGAACTGCACCAGATTGGAGAAAGACTAGTTTCTTTAAGGATTTCATTCATTCAGATCAGAGAGTTGCCAAGAGGAGGCCAATTGATTGTCAATTTAAGGAAATGTTGTAAATGTACCAGTGGATATCCAACCTGTGATTCAAAGCTTACCAAGAACTTTTGACAATGATTAAACAATTCCTGTGAAGCTGAAGAAAAAATTATGTTACAAAAATGTGATTTCACTGCATTTGTTGATTAGACATAGTGATATGTATAAAACTTCTGGTGTTGCAATTGATGACGGTTGGGCAAACACCATAACATCACATTGCAGTGAGACTGTCAGGGAGTTACTTGCAACAGAGTTCAATGAAGGAATCGCATCAGGAACTCAAGAAAATGAAGGCTTGAATTATGATTCCGATCATTTTAGTGAAATTGATGAAACTGAAAATATTGTTGGTAATAGTGATACATTGCTTGATTCTGCAGATCCCTCAGATGATAATGTATATACATTTGCACCTGGAGAAGGTCAGCCACCATTGAGCTTGTATCAAGATAAGGATATCGAGTATATGTTATTTTCTACAATATTTTGTGGACAGTCAAGATCAGCAAATAAAGATAGAGACGTTCCCATACATTACAGTGACATTTGCAAACTTGAACTAAGACATATTGATCGAAGAGTATCATCAAATGTTCCCAATATATTTTTCAAGTTGAAAAAGGTTCAGTTAAAACAGGTTTCTGATAAGGTTCACCTTGCTTTGAGAAGATGAAAATCGAAGGGAACGCAATTAACAGCTTCAGATATGCTTGATAGTAATTGTACTAACAAAATGGTAAGACTGGACGAGGGTTAATATATTTTCCGAAGCTTAAGGAACTCCACACCATATTTTGATGCTATTAAAGATGTGTTTCGCAACTGGGATTACCAACATGGTTTATGTCTCTTTCTTCAGCAGATACCTGGTGGCATGATTTACTGAATATACTGTCAAAACTTAACAACGGGAAAACATTATCTCATGATGATATAACATTATCTCATGATGATATTGAGGCTATGTCTTGGACAGACAAAACTAAACTTGTACAAAAAGACCCAGTTACTTGTGTAAGATATTTTGATAATCGTGTTCAACAATTTATCAACAGAGTTCTAAAAAGCCATCGTGAACCTCTCGGAAAAAATGCTGACTTCTTTTATCGGGTTGAATTCCAACAGAGAGGTTCACCTCATATACATATGCTGGTATGGATTGAGCATGCTTCCTCAATACAAAACACATTAAGTCCAAGAAGTGACAACATTTATTGATACATATCTTGTCAAAAAGATGACGATGAAGAACTTGTGAACTTACATATCCACAAACATTATAAATCATGTAGGAAACAACAAAAAGTTATTTGCAGATTTGGTTTCCATATTCCACTCATGAAACAAACTACTATTCTCGAGCCTTTGGATGAGTCATCTGACACGAAACAGCTGAATGACATATTAAGTAAAATTCAGAAAGAATTAGAAGAAGTGAAAGACAATGATACCTTTGAAGAGTTCTTATCTCTTGTTGGAGTGGATGAACAGAAATACCTTGAAGCAATACGAAGTTCTTTGAAATCTCCCAACTGTTTTCTTACGAGGAGTGTACACTAAGCCAGAGTAAATGCATACATGAAACCTATTTTAAATGCATGGGGAGTAAATCATGACTTGCAATTTGTCTTGGATCCTTATGCATGTGCAGTTTACAATGTTTCTTATATAAGCAAAGCTCAACGAGGTATGAGCTTACTGATGGATGAAGCGTGTTAAAAAGTCAGGCGGGGAAATATGGAACTCAGACAGCAAGTAATACACATTGGGAACAAATTCCTTAACATTGTTGAAGTCAGTGCACAGGAAGCTTGTTGTTTGCTTTTACAATTGCCTCTTGCGAAAGCAACAAGGGAAGTTACATTTATAAATACATCACCACCTACAGATAGAACATTTGAAATCAAAGGAAGCTTTAGAAAACCCACCGTGTAGTTCTACAGATATTGAGGCAGACAATATCATTAAAGTTATTCCAAAAGACCAAAGTCTCTTGAAAATTGGTGTCTAGCAGATTATGTTTTCCTTGAAATTAAACATACATATATTAAAAGTACTTGTACTGAATATGATGCTGAAAACTATCATGAGACAGGAGTTGATCTAAATGAACATGATGATACACATTATCAAGACGTAAATCCTTAGTAACTAACTTCCAGGAGGTAGAATGAACTTAAAGGTTGTTTTACCATATTTAAAGAAAACAAAAGAAGTTCATTAGGTATATGCGCTTAAAAAAAAAAGTTGAGGGTGGAACTTTCTACAGGGAAAGACTTATGTTGTTTACACCATGGAGAAAAGAAGAATCAGATTTGATATGTGGCTTTGACTCATTTCAAGCAAAATATATGTCTCTTAAACATTTCATAGAGATGAAGGCAAGATAATATGAACAAAATGCTGAAGCACTAGATGAAGCTTTTGAAATGGCCAAAAATGATGAAAATAACTTCGATAACTTAGCACCTGGGACGGAGCAGATTAATCAAGATGATGTAGAAGCTGGTAATAAAGACAGTGAATGCTTCATATATTTTAACCCAAATAGGCCAGAAACTCAAAAGAAAATCTGATATTGCGTAAGATCTTGGGCTTTCAGTTGCCTCTGTAGACATTAGTACTCGCCAAAAAACTTTGCCTGATTTAAAGTACAGAGAACTTATAAAATCCTTAAATGTCAAACAAAGAGTGTTCTTTACACATGCTTTTCAGACTGTTAAAATCAATAAGGACAAACTGCAAGTGTTTTTGTCAGGTGGTGCAGGAGTGTGGAAAATTGTACTTGTAACTTCATTGTTTGAGGCATTACAGCGGTGTTGACTTTAGACCCTGGCGATGATCCAGAAAACTGTAAAATTTTCCTGTGTGCTCCAACTGGAAAAGCTGCTTTTCACATAAGTTGAGTAACACTTCATTCTGCATTCAGAATTCCAGCAAGTCAAGGATATCATTGTACCCAATTGAGCAGTGACATCTTAAACACTCTGAGAACTAAATACAGGCATCTTGCAATTGTCATGATAGATGAGGTTTCAATGGTAGGAAACAATATGCTCAAACTGGTAAATGAAAGACTGAAGCAACTTAAAGGAAGTGTTTCACCATTTGGTGGAGTACACATGATTTACATTGGTGACCTTTTTCAGTTGAAACCTGTCATAGATGGTTGGATTTTTGAGAATTTGAAAGCAAACTTTGGGCCATTAGCAACAAATCTATAGAAGTATGCTGTTGAAATGCATGAATTTGAAGAGATTATGCGACAGAAAAATGATAAACAATTGGCATGACTACTTAATAGACTTCGAGAGGGAAAACACACACAAGGTGACACGGATGTGCTAAAAGTCAGACTGAAAAATACTTCAAATTCTGATTATCCAGAGAAAGCTGTTAATTTGTTTAACACAAATTAACGTGTAAATGCTTTTAATGCAAACCTTTACCAGGATACAAACAGTTCAAAAGTTTCCATCTCTTCCTTTGATCAAGTCATCAGTGATGATTCTCCAGCAGTTAAAGAGCTACTGGTTTCCAGAATACCTAATGATTCAACACACACTGCTGGGTTGTGCAAAACAGTGGGGATAGCTGAAGGCATAACTTATGACCTGTGCCTTAATCTAGATGTAGACGATAGTTTAGTCAATGGATCGTCATGTGTAGTAACAAAGATTGATTACAGACAACAAAATACTACAAGAACAAGTATAATATGGGTTGTGTTCAACAATAATGAGATTGGTTCAATGTGGCGTGCCAAGTATCATCATTTAAATGTTAGATTTGTAGATCCATCTTGGACTCCTAATAATATATCTGACTGCAAAAGAAGCTTTCTTACCTTAGAAAGATATTTATGAGGGTACAAATTCCATTAAGACAGTCGACAGCGAAGACTGTTCACAAGTCGCAAGGAAACACACTAAGTGAAGTTGTCATTGACATGACTGGAAATCGAAGGTTCCCTCATGCACATTATATTGCTTTAAGTAGAGCGAAAACTCTAAAAGGGCTGCATATTTTAGAACTTAATGAAACAAAAATTTCAGTTTCAGAAAAAAGTTAAAAAAGAAATGACTCATTTGCGCGAAAACAAAAAAAATGCAGCTGTGCTACACACCTGTTTACTGCTTTAATCGAGCACATTTAACTTGTTTGCTCCAAAACATCCTGTCTCTTAGAAGTCATAAGGATGAGTCCTTCGCTGATCCGAATGTTCAAGCATCATCTATACTATGCTTTGTAGAAACACGGCTTACAGATACTGATTCAGAAGATAATTATCAGCAAACAGGCTATCAGATGTTCAGAGCAGATGGTTTACAAGTTTGTCATACTTGTCCTCACAGAGGTGTTCTTGTGTATGTGAAAGATGACATTTTAGTCACAAACTCTTATTCTGTTACCACAACAGACATAGAAATGGTCGTCACAACTGTTCTGTTTAACAAACAAAGTACCAGTGTTGTTGCCCTATATAACTCACCAACTTCTTCAGTAAAACACCTCAAAACATTTCTATATACGAATCTTGCACACAAGCAGGAAGAATGTCTAATTATACAAGGTGATCGTAATATAAACTTGTACACAAATGAAGATATGTCAAACTATATGCTAAACACATTTGGCTACAAACAGCTTGTGCAAAAACCTACACATTCATCTGGATAATTGATAGCTCACGTTTATACAAACATGAAACTTGGTTGTTCGGATGTTATAGATAGTGTTTGGTCAGACCATTGTATGGTATATGCTGAATTTCCTTATACAGAATAAAACAGCCACTATTGTATTTAAAAAAAATTGCATATGTTAAACTAGTCAAACTGAAACTGCAATATTAAAATTGAAGATAGGGCCACAACAAATTGATGATTTGTTCTACGGATTTTTGCTTTTCAAAAATGGAGCGAGCGAGCGAAATAAAAAATATTTTTATTCTTTTTTTGTTAAATCACATGCGAGCGAAAAGCGAAAAAAAAAAATACATATATTGTCTATGTAATTTGATATATTTTGCCAAATAAATGCATGGTATCTGCAAAATACCAGTTCATGATCATTTAGAAGTAATAATTGAGTTTAAGCCCGTTTCAAATTTTTGTAAAAAAAAATTTAAAAAAGTCTCTAATTGCTGTTCTGCTTACTCACACTAGGTAGTGATTACTTAAATTTAACATGGTACATGTAGTTTTTATTATCAAAGTTATATAAGAAGCTCCCTTTTTCTGTCAAAGATGGTTTAATAACATGACACAATAAATAATACAATAAATATCAAGGTGGCTCGTACAATTTATACTCTACATTTTGTTTGTCTAGTTCAACGGCGACACTCCTTTGCATGTAAATTTTTAATATTTTAACTTAATCAATACAAACAAGCTTATTGCAGATTTATACCAATCGACCGCATACCACCGACATTTCACATCCTGATGTAGATGCGGTTGAAATTATGAAATAACTCAAATCATCTGTGATGCAATGACTAATTGCCCCGGGGTAAATAAACATTTCCATTTGTGTCTTTTGCCGACATGACAAGACAGACGAACGTTGTCATTTTTTTACCATAAACCAATCTAATAACGCAAAGCGTTATAACACTCTATGTCATAACATACGTAGGCTAAATAAAACTAAATCATCTAATAAATGGGTGCGCAGCAAATGTTTTGCTCGGTCGCAAAATAAAAATAAAAATATTTTTATTTAGTTTTAAGATTTTGAGGTGCTGCGAATCCATCGAATATTTAATCAATTTGTTGTGGTCTAGAGTTTAAGACGTGCTGTGGGCAAAACATTTTTGTTTTAAATGAGATGAACAGTAATCTGATTTTTTTAATCTGTAGTACAGGTCAAGTTGTTATCTCCCTTTTCATATGGTACACATTTACTTTTCGTGGGAATTCTGTCCTCTGTACAGTGTGCATTCACCCATGCAGTCTGATGCAATAGTTGTTCAATCAGAATCATAAATCTCTACGATGCAAGATTCTTATTGGTCATTCAATGGAACTGTTTGATTTCAATATGAATTAACTGACCCTGCTTGCATTTGCCACGACCGTCTAGTGGAAGTAACTCCATTAATTGTGGTCAACCTTTATTCCAACCTGGTGAGTTAAAATAGTGTTCATATTGATAGAATGTTTTAATGTATTATGTTATGAAATGTGTGTTAGTTACTTTAATATAAATTTCTTTCGTATTTTATAATTTTACATGTTTTGATCTGTTTGTAAAATTGTTGTTCTTGTCTTTGTACAGGTCCATCTTTCATTTGACTATATTGGTCTACGTCATGAATAAATGGATTAAATTAATCAATGGACTTTGTGTGTCATGTGTCCCCACCCCACACCCACTACAAATGGCGCCAAATGTGAGACTCGACGTGCGATGAAATGACCAGGTTGGCGGCTGGACTAGGTTTCCGGAGGGCTGGGTGGTCAGTACCATATTCAAACAGGACGGACCCGCGCTGTCGGAGCGGTGCTAGATCCGGAATCTTACAACCCTGAACAGGCTAGGGACTTTTGTCCAGCTCCTGGGACCGTTTCAGCAGGACAAGCAGTTTTCGAAGACCGTAGCTGTATGAAGTTTTCCTTATGCCATTTCTCGCAAGAGAATCTGGTGCATGTATTTCGTGTTTACTGTTCGTGTTTGCAATTTTTCATACTACGTTAGTTTCATGTACTGTCATCGACATAATGCTCGTGTTTTTGTTTTGTACTTTCGTTTCCCGGATGTTTCAGACATGCGTAGATTTGATCTTCAGCATCTAAAAATATGTGAAATAGAAAGAACAATATCTTTTGGAGAGATAAATGTACCTACGTTATAAGCATAAGACCTGTGCGACAATTTCCGGTCTTTTTAGTATGTTTAGTTAACACCGTATTAACGTTTTCCATACATAGTATATATATACAGTGTAGTGTAGCATATCATACACGTAGACACACGTGGTAGCAGAGGCACTAGTTTTAATAATTTCTCAGGAAATATCGCTTGGATTGAGTCGATTTTTAGCAGAAAGATGGAAAAGAGTGTGATTTAATTAAGGACAGTGATTGTTTATCTGAAATATAGGCGAGACAAAAGAGATTTTGGACTTTATTTGGAGACGGTGCGTATTTTTATGCCTACTCGGGAGATTTATCCGCCCGAGCCGCCCGAACAGTGGGCGGAAGTTAGAGTGGACAATCAAGCGTCTGATTGTTCTGAATGATAAAGACGCGGAAATGATTTTGTAAACATTTGTAAACATTTTATGAACAGTTATGGCTGTTTCTGCAGTCTAGAGGACATTATAGAAGAAAGGCAGTTAAGTGGACATTATACAGGAAAGAATTTTCTTCCACATTCTATCCGGCGTTCAACAAGTCATGTTATCGGGTGTTACAAACATTTATGATTCAGAGGCTGCTCGTGCCGGGGAAAGGAATCCTGCTGGCGGGTCATTTGAAACATCTGATACAATAGGCCAGGATCTAGAGGCTGCTCGTGCCGGGGATGTAACTCCCGCTGGCGGGCCTTCAGACACGACGAGTCGTTCTACTCTTCAGGATCCTGTCGGGACAGCATCTAAGACTAAAAACTGGAAATCGTTCTGCTGGTGAGTTGGTGCAAGAAGATTTGATTGTTGATGAGCCATCTACACCACTAACCAATCAGGTAAAAAGGAAACGAACATTATCAAAATCCTCTGATAGTCATGTTTAAAAAGCCAAGTGTGATCTAACAACTGAACTATCTGACATAAGTGACACCGAGCTTAATAATAAGAATATTGACAGTTTTATTTCAGAAACATTACTGAAAAAAATTGTAGAAAGCAAATCACGAAAGCGGACAAAGGTCCAACAAGCAAAACGTACGGTAAACATTAGCCCTACCAAATCAACCAGCAAATTGAAAGTGACAAAGTCTAAAACAGTGTCTCTGAATCCAAAACATGTTTGAAAAGGGCGAGTAACAAGCAAAAAGGTACTGACAGTTCTAATTCCGAGGATAGTTCCAATTCCAATCAAGTTCTTACCCCAATTATGAACAGTAAATTTATAGATGAAAGTAGTGGTGATAGTGTAGGGCTTGTATCAGTGTTGCATGAATTAGCTGATGAAAAGAACAAATTGTCGACATCTATAAATAAATTACGCGAGGACGTCCGTGATGTGAATGATAAATTTAAAAAAGTCACTGCTGATGTAAACAGTAAGCTAGAAAAAGTAACTGAGGAGATGGAAAAGAAATTGTTGCATAATATTCACAATGTTATTGGTACCAGAATCAAAAAAGAACAATTAAAGAACAAACAGGAAATGGAGAAAGAGGTACATACATTAAAGGACGAATTTATCTCTGACATCGCATGTCTGCAGTTACAAGTACACGATATCAACTCAAAACCACAGATATGTAGGGACTTGAATGTGTGTATTATGAATCATGCACAAACTACTAATAAGAACGTGAATCAAATTGTCAAAAACCTCTTAGCTGATGGATTGAAGCTACAGCATTTAGATTTCAGAAAAGCAGAGAGAAAAGCTAGTAAGGATAGCAAACCAGGGGTCATCATTGTGACATTCTACACCAACGAAGACAGAGACTCAGTTCTTAATAACTAATCTATGCTCGGTGATACTCTGAAATATGAGAACGTATTTATCTCCATTGATCCGTCATCAGAAACACGAAATGTCAACAACAACTCAAAACTGTTGATTTTTCAATTGGGATTGTCTGGCCTGAAACTTCAAGGATCTCGCATCGTGGTTGAGGATGGAAACAACAAAAAACCTTCAAACACTGCCAGTCATAGGAGACCCGCAGATGGTGATTCGAAGAGAGTGAAACACACGTAATAATCAATATTTTAATCAAAATCATAGGCATCCAGCTAATAGTAGATCGGACTATGACAGGAGTCATAGCTCACGCTTCAACAATGACATATAATCATCGCGAAAACAGAAATAATTCTATCGCCATTAAGATCATCGTGAAAACCGTGAGCATCAGGAACCTAGAGATGGCTTCAGCAGAGACTATGACAGACGTGATCCTAGAGACTATGATGATAGGCGCAACTACATAAACAGTTTGGACCGCCGCAACAGTGACTTTTCTTTTCAACAGTATTAGTATAAGTTAGAGCTTTGGAATGTCATGGGTTGGTCTGATGATGAGTTATCTGACAATTTTGTATTTCGTGAACAATGTATTGAACATTTAAATTCGATATTGTGTATATAGCTGAGTCTCATTTGTTGAATAATCATCTAAATTTAGAGAACTATGTGTTTTATGGCAACTGTAGAAAATTACTTCATGTTAATGCGAAAAATGGTTCCGGTGCAGTTGGTATTTTTATTAAAAAAAGAATTATTATCTCATTTTAATGTAACAATCTTGGACAATTCTAATGAAGGCATTTTATGGCTCTCACTAAAAGACAAAGTCCCAAACAATATCTTTAATATTTGTTCGGCTTATTTGTCTCCTGATGGATCTAGTCGTTATGTTAATCCACAAGCATTTTTTGTATCAACTTCTTACAAATATTTATGAATACCAGAACCGGGACAAATTTGTTTTTTGTGGTTATTTTAATAGTCGTATTTCTGAGATGCCACATTTTATAGCAGGAATATATGATGTTGAATAAAGACATGCGGTTGATTATAATACGAATTATTATGGTGAATTGTTTGTTAAACTTTTAATTGATAGTAGTTGTTGCGTTATAAATGGTAGAAACCACGTGACAAATGATTTTATTTTTGTTTCAACAAGAGGCTTGTCGGTCGTTGATTACATTATTGTTCCGTACGAGTCTGTACAATTATACTAAAATGTTAACGTTACCAGGCCGACATAAATTAAAAACTTAGATGTAGCAAAAAATGTATTGAATCTCTACTTATACTTGATCATTTTATAATATCCTGTGATTTTAGTATGAATAGTTTGTTCTCAGAAAATGTTAAATATTCTATAGAAAGTAATATAGTACATAGTAAAATTAATTGTCATGATTATGAAAATTGTGTAAAACATGTAAAAAAATATGTTAGTGCTGTACCAAATGATTTTGGTGACAATTTTTTAATGAATGATATAAATAATGCTGTAGAAAGAATTGACTTTCAACATACAAATCAACAAGACCTTGACAATTTATATTCTGAATTTTGTTCTGTTGTTAAAAATGAAATGGATTGTAAACTACCTTGTAAAGATGTAGTTCTTATTTATGGCTATAGTAATAAACATTAGTAAACAAACGATTGAATTCTTTTTGTACAAATAGAGGTATTTTATAAGAAGGGCAAAATGGTATTCGAAATGGCCGTAGTACAGTTGACCACATTAAGTCGCTTACAATATTACTTACTTACTTAGTCCTCTTCGTGCTGATATGCACATAAGGCCTTCACTAGAGTACGCCAATGTTGCCGGTCCTTAGCCCAAGTTTGAATCTGACCCCAGCTCCATCTCTCCTTCCTCATCTCTTTATCAACTGATTTGCGCCATGTTTCTTTAGGTCGGCCTCTTGGACGTCTGCCGGTAGGTGTCCATCTTAAAGCAACTCGTGGTATAGCTTTCTTTTCCATTCGAAGTACATGGCCAATCCAACGCCATCTTCTACGTTTGATTTCAATACAAAGGGGGTTTGTGTTCGTCCTATGATGAAGCTCTGCGTTGGTTATAATGTTAGGCAAAAATATACGAAGAATCCTCATAAGACATCTCCTTTGGAATACTTCTAGCTTGTTACATATTGATGTGGAGGTCTTCCAGGACTCTGATCCATACAGCAGGACAGCAAGTACATTACTCTTGAAGATCCTTATTTTGGTGGCAAATGAGGAATTTTTGGATTTCCAGATGTTACGGAGGGCAGCAAAACTACCTCTTGCCTTGGATAATCTATTATTAACATCATCTTCAGAGTTTCCATCGCTTGTCATTTTACTACCTAGATAAATAAAATCATTTACTTCCTCAATTGCGATGTTATTGATGGTTATAGGCTGGTCCGTATTTCCATTGATTTTCATAATCTTTGTTTTGTTAGCGTTGATAGTAAGTCCAATTTCCTTCCCAAAACTGTCTACATTGTTGGTCTTGGTTTGTAGATCCTGTTGTCGTTGGGCCAATAGAGCGATGTCATCTGCAAAATCAAGGTCCTCCAATGACTCTGTAAAGGTCCACTGTAAGCCCCTGACTGAACTATCTGTAGATTTTCTTATCAGCCAATCAATGCAAAGTGAAAATAGGAGGGGTGATAGAATGCATCCTTGTTTCACACCTGTTCTTATTTCGAGGTTTTCTGTGAGAGATGAGCCACACATCACCTTGGCGCTGAAGTCTGTGTAAAGCATCTTTATGATGTCAGGTATCCCATAGTGGGCCAATATTCTCAACAAAGCAGGTCTGTGTATGCTATCAAATGCCTTTTGAAAATCTATGAAGTTGGCGTAAATTGTAGCATTCCATTCGTGGCTCTGCTCTATGATCTGTCTTAGTGTAAAAATCTGGTCTGAACAAGACCTTCCTCTTCTGAAGCCTGCTTGGTTCTTACGCAGCAGCTTGTCTAGACATGCTGAAATTCTATTAAGGATTATACGGCTCAATACTTTACTTGTAACTGACAACAGCATTATTCCTCTCCAATTATTACAATCTGTAAGGTCTCCCTTTTTAGGTAACTTAACAATAAGGCCCACCTTCCAATCATCTGGTGCTGTCTCAGAGATCCATACTTTCCTCAGGATATTAGCTAGTAATACAGGCGTCATCTGTTCCTCTGCTTTAAGTAGTATTGTTTGTATATTGTCAATTCCAGGTGCTTTCCCATTCTTCAATTTTTGGATAGCAAGTCTGATCTCATGTTCTGATGGTGGTTCTAAGTTGACGTCTAATGGGATTTCAGCTGGTGGGATTTCTGCTTCTGTGTCTGGGTTGTCTTTGTTAAGTACTCTTTCAAAGTTTTTTTTCCAGCACTTAAGCTTTGCTTGTTCATCAGAGATAAGTTCCCCTTGTTGGTTTTTAATCGGACTATCTGTAGAGGTAAATCCTCCTGTAAGTGTCTTAGTGATTTTGTATAATGTGCCCATATCTTGTCTCTCTGCAGCCTTCTCAGCTTCTGTGGCTAGATTATCAATGAACTGCTTCTTGTCAACCTTTGCCAGCCTCTTCACATCTTTATCCAGAGTTTTGTAGGCGTCCTTAAGCTGTTGTTTTAGGCGTTCTGATTTGGTTTGCAGTATCTTCTTCTTAATTTCCTTTCGTTCATCAATCTTTGTCCATGTGTCTCTAGATATCCACTGCTCCTTCCTTTTCCGTGCTGTACCGAGAATCTTCCTTCCAGCAGCAAGGATCTCCTCATTAAACATATCGATAGTTACTTCCTGTTGGTAATTGAGCAGGCCAAATCTGTTCCTAACTTCAATTTAAAAGCTTCTCTTTACCATCGGGTCCTTGAGCTGAGCCACATCCAACCGTGGAGATCTTTGTTGACTTAGTTTTGCTCTTTTCAGTTTCGGCTTGATTTTTGCTACAACAAGTGCATGGTCGCTGTTGACATCTGCTCCCCTCATTGCCCTGACATCCTGAATACTTCCCCTCCATCTCCTGTTGATTAAGATGTGATCTATCTGGTTGTTGGTAAGTCCATCTGGTGATTTCCATGTCCACTTGTGAATCTCCTTATGTGGAAATATGGTTCCTCAAATTACAAGATTATTTTCTTCAAGTCTCTCCCCATTATCATTCCTTACTCCACATCCATGTTCCCATAGTAGATTCCTTCCCTGTGTTATCCATCCCTACCTGAGCATTTAGATCTCCCAATACAAGAAGGACATCATGTGTTGGTGTATTTTCCACTGTTTTCTGAAACTTGTCATAAAATGCCTCCTTTTCGGTGTTATCCGCTACCTCAGTTGGTGCGTAGCATACTATAACAGTAAGTTTGGCATAAGAAGAGTTGAATCGTGCTGACATGAGCCTTTCATAGATAGGTTTCCACTCTATAAGAATCTTGTGTGCTGTTTGGTCAATTATCAGGGCAACTCCTCTGTCGTGTTGGTCATCTGCCCTTCCTGAATATGCTATCGTGTGGCCTGAAGCTAGTTGTCTTTTTCCTGCACCCGTCCATCTCGCCTCGCTTACTCCCAGTATACTGATGTTATAACTGGTCATCTCTCTCACGACTTGAGCTAGCCGGCCAGTCTGGTAGAGCGTTCTAACATTACAGCAGCCAACTCGCGGCATGGTCTTTGGTCCGAGGATGTTTGCTATCGGGATGGCAGCTTCCGGCTGGGTTTGGCTGTCATCCGTCCTAATTCCAGTTGCCTGGTCTGCATCCATCCCCGTTCCTACATTGTTTGTTTCTCTAGTGTTGATTTCTGTAGCTTTTTTGGGGTTAAACGTGGCAGGGTTGCTGGCCCTGCGCACAACCCTCCTCCTTTCGCATCCGGGCTTGGGACCGGCCATGGCGGAGTTCGCTTACAATATAAAGAAGTGAAACTCCAGCTGCTGGAGCAGTATTGAATTTTCATTAAAAACAATTAGTTGGTCCTTTATTTAAGGCAAGTGACCGATTGCCCAAACAGTACAAAACAGCACAATACAGCACAATACAAACCAACATAAACACAAAATTTGAATAAAGCATTGGGGGTTTAAACCTGGTTATAGAGCGCTCAACCTCACACTTGGCCCAGCAATATTTATAATACATTTAAGTGTAAATAAAGTTTAACGTCATAGTATTGTAACTCAAATTAAACAATAATAAAAGTGAATTAAAACGCATTCAATTTAATTACTATTTAATTACTCAATTGCATTGAAGATACAAGAGTAACAGAGTTACAACTTTTTGACGAACGATCAAATAAAACTATTAACAATTGTCAACTACAATCCTTCTATATAGAAAAAGATTTGAGAATATAGCGTCATGGAGTTAATATCTCAGATAATCATAGCGCAAATACAGGAAGAAGCAGCAATAATGGGTGTAAAAATTCCATATTACATAGCTTGGTTGTTTATGTGACTGCTAAAAAAATAAAATTAATTAAAACAATCAAGAAACGCCTATCAGAGAGAAAATATAGATAAAATGGAACGTTATAAACCCAATGACCTATGCATGTAGATTACAACTGGGAAAGTCGGTCGTATGACGTCACAAAAATCCATAATGACATAATGACGTGAACAAATTCCAGGGGCAGTACTAAATAAAAATATTAATGGGGTTGTGCTACTTATAAAACAAGTTTAGGTGATTTAATATTAAGAAGCAAATGAATAAAAATGGTAATTCCATTAAAGCGACATTATTGGAATCAAACAGTATATAGGTGTTTTGACAACTGAAGATAGAAATGATTTGATGTACGATTTGAGTCCAAATGTAGTTTTCATTCAGATTTGTTCATACGACACAATGACACAATTTTATTCAACAGTGAAAAATGCCTATAATGTAGTTTTCATGCAGATTTGTTCATTCGACACAATGACATAATTTTATTCAACAGTGAAAAATGCCTATAATATCACTAATGATTCCAAATTTTAAGGGAAGAAAGATATAGTGAATCGAAAACCATCAAACACGTGTTTTAAGTACATAAGCATCGTATCCTTTTGATAAAAACAAGTTAATAAAATTGAAAAGTTTAATATGAACATTTGGTTTAACATATTTTAATTTGCGGACACGCTTCAAAACATCTCCGTAAAATGATGGATGGGAGATTCCATTATTTAAATGCCATTTTAAAGAAACATTATATTTTGAAATTAAATCACCATACTTAGAGTAAAATCTAGCAAATTTATTTCTTAGGTTATGATACAAAAAGCCGGGTTTTAGCAATTTTTTAGTTAATATTAGATTACGATCATTAAAGGGGCCTTTTCACAGATTTTGGCATTTTTCAACTTATTAATTAAATGCTTTATATCGATAAATGTAAACATTGGATCGTAAAAGCTCCAGTAAAAAATCAAGAATAAAATTAAAAAAAGGAAAAAAAACACTGCCCAGACCAGGTTTCGAACTAGTGACCCCTGGAGTCCTGCCAGAGCCTGAAGTAAAAACGCTCTAGCCTACTGAGCTATTCCGCCGAGTACACATCTTTGACGTATTTTATACCTTATATAAGCAATCTTCGTAGTTTCACAAATTTAACGACAAAAACAGAACTCTCCAAATTATTCAATCGTTTCGCGTTGCAACGCTTTATAATTTTTAGGTTTTAAAATCGTCAAAAGATGCATATAATGGCTATATTAGACCATGGTAAATGTTCAGTATTACTGTTTCCTCACAAATATCATAACTAAAACGAAAATTTGCGAATCTGAAACAACTTTTTTCAATTTTGTCAATTTACCAAAGCGTGAAAAGATCCCTTTAAAATCTTTAATACACGAACATGCTCTGGCATAACGTACCAACTGCGAAATGTAAACACCATAGGAAGGTCTTTTAGGGATGTTGCTATCTAGAAACGGAAAATTCACAATTTCAAAGTTAAAATCGTCCCGTTCGTCGTAAAAACTAGTTTTGATCAAATTATTATTAATAGTTAAATGTAAGTCTAAATACGCAGCGTCTGTATTTGATATACACGATCTATTTAAGACTAGTTCTTTTGGGAAGATTTTGTGAATATATTGTTCAAATAATGGATTATCTAAATTAAGTATGTCATCAATGTACCTACTAGTAAGGTTAAAACAATTTATCAAATCTACTTGCTTAGTTTTAGATAATTCTTACATAAATTCGCTTTCATAACAATATAAAAAAGGTCAGCTATAAGTGGCGCACAATTAGTACCCATAGGAACGCCAATAATTTGTTTTAATATTTTACCATTAAATTCAACAAACAAGTTATCCAAAAGAAAAGTAAGTGCTGCACAAAAGTCAAGACCAGTCCAAATGATGTAATTATATAATATCTGATTAGTAAAAAGAGCTGTTTTAGTGTTTAAAGCTAGATACAAACACTTCTCTCTAGCAAAAGTTTTTTCAATCAAAGAAACAAGTTTGGATTTTATTAAAGCGTGAGGAAGCGTTGTATATAGTGTAGAAAAATCATAAGTACTTACCTGTGACACCTTATATTTTTTACTTTCAATTTTATCAATAACTTCTAAGGTGTTTTTTATTGACCAAAATAGGTTAATATTACTATTTTCATAAACTTTATTACAAAATTTAGCTATATGATATCTAATAGCACTCAATGCAGATGTAAGATACACTGATAATTGCTTGGTGGTACAAGACACTGAATTAGCGATAAAACGACTTTTATATGGCGTCTTATGTAATTTAGATATAATTGAACGTTGAAAAAAAACGCCGTTCATCAATATAATGTGCGTTTATAGATTTTAGAAAGGCGTTCGATTCCATAAATCGCGACTTATTTTTTGTAAAATTGTCAAAACTTTCCATAGTAAGTTAATAAATGCTGTAAAATCTATTTATCAAAATGTTGTGTATTCTGTTAAATTAAATGGCTTTAACACTGATTGGTTAACTGTTAAAACTGGCTTAAAACAGGGTTGTTCGTTGTCGCCATTACTATTCAATATATACATAAATTATTTTGCTTTGAAACTGAAGGCTGCTGGAAAAGGCGTGGATATTGATGGCAAAAATGTACCAATTTTCCTTTATGCTGATGATATAGTACTTATTGCCGAGAATGAGCATGACTTACACAATATGTTAAATATTCTTAATACATGGTGCTCTTCAAACAGCATGAATATAAATCCTGCAAAATCAAATAGTGTACACTTTCGTTATCATTCTGTAGAACGTTTAAATTTTGTGTTTAAAATTGGTGACACTCAACTTAACTAAGTAACACAATATAAATATCTTGGTCTTGTGTTAACTGAGCACTTAGATTATTCTATGTATGCAAGAACTGTTACTGAATCTGCTAATAGAGCTTTAGGAATGTTCATCACTAAAACAAAGACATCTGGGGGTATTCCGTATGAAGCTTTTTCAAAATTGTACGAGTCTACAGTTGTTCCAGTAATTACATATGCTTTTTCCATATGGGGTTGTGCAAATTTCTCCTCTATAAATGCATTGCAGAATAGAGCTGCTCGCTACGTCTTGAATGTTGGGAAATATACCCCAAATACCGCTGTTTTAGGCGATGTTGGCTGGAAGCCTATAACTTACCAATGTTGGAAAAGTGTATTAGCCAGTTGGTCTAGATTTAGCTGTATGAGTCATAGTAGATTGAATAGGAATATATTTGTATGGGCCAATAGTGTTGCAAGAAGTACATGTAAAAATTGGAATTTTAAAAAATGCTCAAAGATTATAACTTGGAAAGGTTTTGTAATATTGATATTCCTATACAAAAACATGATATGTATGCGTCTGTACTACCTAAAATATTAGACAGTTTTAGGCAAGAACAGTCTTAAGCAAGATTTGTTAAATGATGTTAATCGTGAATCTGCTAGAAATGGAAATGGTCTTATATAGAACGTTCAAACAAACTTATGCAACTGAAGGCTATTGTCGCACTATTTTTAATAGGTCATACAGGGGAGCTTTTGCAAAATTTTGAAGTTGAAATGCGCCAATTGGTATTGAGTTAGGAAGATAAAATGGTTTGACAGTCGAGCAAAGAGTATGTTTTCATTGTCCAGATACTAATGAAGATGAGACGCATGTGTTGTTACATTGTTCTCTAGATGAAACTATTAGATTTGATTTGTTACAGAAGGCAGAAGAATTAGATGCACATTTTTTAACCTTATCGGATACTGATAAAGTAGGATTTTTATTATCTAACTCAGACATAGCTTATTATAGTGCCAAAACCTGCTTTAACATACTGAACAAAAGAAAATTGATATTGCACAATAACAATTTGTAGTGTAATAAATGGATTATAGTGTAAATACTTGAAAACCAACAAATTTTATGTTAGACATATTTTTTTAGTTTTAAAATCCTAGATACATATTTTAGTGCATATATGACAATTGTTTTAAATACTTGAAAACCCAACAAATTTGATGTTTTTGGTTTTTAATTCCTAGATACATGTTTCAGTTCATATATGACAATTGTAATACTAGTCAAATTGTTAAGCTCTATCTTAAAGTTCCCCTTGTTAATCAAATTGTGTTAAAATCTGATCAAACTCTTTCCATAAATTTACACACATTTTGAGAACATCCCTTCTTAAGGCAGATTTTAATTACCTGATTAACAAGGATCCTTTAGATCTTATTTGTATTATGTGTATTTAAAGTATAGTTTATGGATCATGATTATTTTATCGTGCTTCTAAGTGTGTCATGTTAACATTAAAAGTCTCTTGTAAATCTTTCCAGATTAGCAATGTACTGTATTTTAAATTGTGTTATGCATGTGATTATATACTATGTACATTGATGAGACTATAATAAATAGAATATATATACTATATAAAAATGCTTACCCTTTCAACTTTAAGCGCCCAGTGGGATGAGGGATAGAAAAAAAGTAACATGCTTGAGTACATTTCAACGCATGCGCATTGCACGCTTTTTTTCGCATAAAAAACAGTGGAGCTATACAGGGCAATCATGGCCCTCTTGTTTGTGAAGTTATGATAGCCGGTTTTAACGGCCAATTCTTAGAATTGACTTTTCAAAGGTGATAACTTTAACTTTATGTGTCGTATTAACATTTATGTGTTGTTTTGTAATGTAAAGGCAATATGCTCTTTTCCTTAAATATAAGACTTGCGGATTAAAACAACATTTTCTCTCCTGTTAAGTGTCTCAAAATGCATTATTCCAAACTATTAGTATGTCAGTGGCAGTTAGCATTAGATAAAAAATCTACATTCTGTTGGTAAAAATAAAATTGCATCATAACATTTGCAAGTGACATATCAAAAACAATGGTGTTTCAACACAAACACAACTAACCTTTTCTATAATGGTTTGTTGATATCCTCAAAATTTCACAACTGAAAAACAACAGCAATATTGTATTTTGTTAAAAAATATTTTCACAAAGTTCCAATAGCTATTAGCGATCTAAAGCCTAAAGCATCTGTCAAAAAGAAATTGTAATTTGTTCCCACTCACATCGTCAAATACAAAGGGTAGGAATGTAGGTTGGCAAAACAATTTTTTCTTCGCTTATGTTTACGATTACTCCAATTCAATAAGAGTAGGCAATGAGATTCAAAAATCTTCAAATCTCTATCTTACATTCAATTTTCTTATCGAATGTAGCAAGGTTGATCGTCAATTAACAGTTATTTTTTATTTAATTCATCGAACACTGAATCTTGATATAAATAGATCTTGGGTCGTAAGCACACACCTTTTTATTTTACGCCTCTCCGACGTGTTAAAACAAACGTACCATCTGTCAGTATGCTCTCAAACTTACGTCTTAATAGAAAGTGATTAAATCGTTACATTAAGAATCAGGCCTTGACATTTTATGTCCAAGATTGTCCTTTGTACGTTTGATGTGTTTGTGATCGTACGTTTGCATGAAACGTGATTTTCCCATATTGATGGTTTTGGAATATAGCATGCATAAACACAATAGCCGCGATCAAATATAAGGTTTAATATAATATTAGCTTTGGATAAGTTTGTGGTTTCATGTATTGCAAATCTCATCATCTATAATAATTCAAGCGGTTGTAGCCTTTACATTTTATCCAAATGGTTCCTAATTACGTGTTAGAACATTTCATACCAATTATCAAATAATTAAAGGGATCAAATGAAAGTGGAAAAACCCCATTAGTACGTAATCAGAGTAGAATAACTGAATGCTACCAAGACACCCCTTAAAAGAACTATCATTAGTTTAATAAATGAATACGGTTTACGCGATCAAACAATTAAGTAATCCAATTATGTCGGTATAAACTCATTTTACATAAAACTGTAGGAAATACGTCCGTGATCGGGCTTAACCTTCAGAAAACGAATGCCAATTAGATTCAAAACTCCAATTACATTATAATATTTGTCTAAGCCACATCGTTCTACCATTTCAAACGTCTTACAATCAAGGTTTACACCGCATAATCGGATTTATTTATATATCTTAGAGCACTTAAACAAATGCGTATGTGTCAATCCAGCGCTAAACATACATACAACCGAAACAAATATTTGTTTATTAAGTTATTTCTAAATATAATCCAGATATAAGGATATTAGTTGACATCCCTATTTTAATATATAATCAAAGCGCTGATGGCACTGAAGTTGTTCTCTATTGCGTAATTTAAGACGCAACTCATTTTTCAAATTTTGAAATGAACACAAGCCATTCTAATCTATAAAGAGTGTGTCTTAACGATGTGTGTGCACTTTTTATCATCTATTTATTTTATAGAGATAACTTAGACAAAATAACAACAAAATTGCCCTATTTGACGTACAGAAAGCATAGAAAGTATGATGAAAATGGTAATAAGAACTGAATATAAAGACAATGCAATCACCATCATATTTAATGAATATTGTTGGAATATCGGATACCTATCTCACTAAGAATATAAATTCATGATGGAAAAAAACTTTTGATTTTGACACCATATACAAATTCAAAATAAACAATAAGATAATTGATGAAAGTAAATAAAAATAAATCTGCGAGCAATACTTTTTACTCACGAATTAGGTAGTCATAAAGACAGCCCTGTTGACCCGTACTTTGTTGTTTATACATAACTTCTTACCTTAGCAGTCCACACGATGTCAACAACTCTGACCTAAACATAGGTATAGAGCACTAACGCGCTTTTTCGTCATAGCTGTTTTACCCTGCTTTTTACCTTAAATGACATTTACATAACGCCAGCAGACACGCATGAATATATTCGAATATTTCATAGGCTGATTTGAGATAAAACCTCTGAACTTTGGCTACATCACTATGCCTGTGCTCAGCGCAAAGGACGTAGCATTGTTCAGTGTAAGGAATTTCGGACTACTCTCTGTGTGTTCAAACGACACGCATTGTGGCCAAGTTACAATTACGCGTTAAATCCATCTCTCAGAATTTCAGGGTTACTCGTTCACTCAATCGTCCGGGGAATATATGATTGACTATCGATAAACCCAGTTTTGCTTTCAAGATAAGAAAACAAGCATTACCGAAATAGTATAGTGTCACGATTAGAGGAAAATCGTTTAATTATCCAACCACAAATGTTTGCCGTACTCAGTCAGCACGTCTGGAAATCGTTCCTGAATGCCTGGATAAGCTGCCCTTCTTTACATGTTTGCTATTTCGAATTCAATTTTGTATCGAAAAGCATTGTGCTAAAATGTGCTATTTACAATTCGCAATGAGATTTGTAATGGCCCTCGTCTTGCAAAAATGGGTCCTATTCCATGCGCCCAGCATATATAAAGCCTGCGCATCTCTCAGTCGGCTAGGAGATACATAATGGGATTATAACTCATTTAGTGATTTTATAGCGAACAGCATCGCCTCTGACCAGACTGCGCAAATGCACAGGATGGGCTTAAGATACGCTGGCCGAGACGCATAAGACCCATTTGCGCATGACGCGGCTATAAAAGTTAAGTGTGTCGGAAGAAAACTGCGCGTAAATCAAATATTAACATACGATATATTTCGATGGTGAAGAAATACACTAATAATAAGGCATGTGAGGACACATATAATGTGCACTCCCATACTATATTTGTGTTATCTAATTACACTAATGTGTGGTTTGACAATGATAACACACATGTCATGCAGAGAATATGCGACTAACAAGTAAAAAAGCCCAATAGTTAAACTTTTGTTTTCAATTTTATTATTTAGAAACGTAAATTGTAAACTTTTTTCAAAGTCAGCATTTACGCCGACTACCTTTTTAAAAGATTGTTCTTTTTATATTGTGTTGTTTTTTATATTCAGCTTTAGCGATTATAAAGCATTTTTGTTGTTGTCTATAGTATACCTCTCTTAATTGTTGAACTCATGTTCAACGTTTTATACATTGAGAACTGTGAATATAAACAAACTTAACCTTCTAATATTGCGTTGTTAGCACCCGTGAATATAAAAGGTCGCCGCTATCTGTTGAACACAAAAGAACGTTTCACAGACATATCAAATTAAACCCCGCTGTAGTAGCATGCACTATGAACGAGGTTACACAACCTCCCACTATACTCGTGTATCATCAGAAGTTTTATTTTCCCGCATATATTAATAGCCTCATATTATGAATGACCTGTGCCTAGCAAAAATACTACGTCATTAAGACGCATCAGATAGTGGACTATTTTAATCATTCATAAACATTCTCTTCCACGACACGTATAAAACAAACATTTTTTATTGATTTTTTCTATATACGCTCCGTTCAAAACTTTTCCATTTAACACGACATTCACATTATGTTTCCACTTGTGAATGATTATATTTGAAGAACTCAAACCTCTTGCATAACTTATACAACTCTTTGTCGTTATCAGGTTTATCGTAGTTTAGAGCGAACGGACTTAAAATTGTTGGTACTAACATTAGTTGTTCGCAAGCGAACAACACCAAAGAAGGACTGCAAGACATAAAACAATGACTGTGAAAGTATGTTATATTCTAGATATTTGGCACTTATATAGGGTCATTTATATAAAATGCATCGCTGCTCAATGTTCAGTATGAAAATTGAACGTACTGTTACGTAATCGTTCGATTACACGTCATGCGCATATTGCCATAATGACGTGTCTCGCATTAACTGCATTTTGTTACTTGGCGAATAAGGCAAGTCCGTCCCTTTCCTTTAATGTCAATCTATCCGTTTAACAATAAGGAACGAAATTCTAAACAACAACGCCATAAGGGAATTCCAGTCAAATTTAATATCTAATATAATTCATTTAACCAAATATATATATATATATATATATATATATATATATATATATATATATATATATACAGTCTAACAACTACATGATTGGATCTTTCTTGATCCGTTCACCTCAAAATCTAAGCAAAGAGTGTCTTATTCTTACAAAACTTCTACATACTATTGACAGGTTAATTTGCATAAAACTGAATTGTAATTTTGACGATCAAGTCCGACAATCTATGACGTCCGTCGAAATGGCAAAACGCGCTAATTGTTGATTGGATGAATCGCTAAATATACTGATGCAATCATGCAGGAAACGCGCAGACACCATTAATTACATTCGACCGATGGTATAGATGGCAGATTATAATGCTCTAGGCATTCAAATAGCACTTACAATTAGCACGTTTTGCCATTTCGAAGGACGTTATAGATTGTTGGACTTGATTTATAATTCATGACTGCAATTATTCTTGCCGCTATCACATATCTGTTTTGACATTTTCTGACAGTTCAAGTTACTGATCTATAACATTTGAACAACGAATGTAAATGTATCCCTGTTTTTGCAAAATATTTTTAGCACATTTCAATTATTTTATTTTGAATTTATTCTCTTTATAATTAGACATACATTAATACTTTCCAAAATTCAAGTATTCTTGGTAATTTCTAATGAAAGCATTATTTATAATTTCCAATGTATATATTTAAATTTATTTATAGTTGTTAATAACGTTACAGTACTATTTAGTGTTTTGAATTGATAACTCTATAAAGTATGATTTTTTACATGGCAAATGTCATTATCATCGTATGATTGTTTCATTATCATACCATGATGCTTTCATAAGTTTGGGAATTTGACTTGAGGTAAAAGTATTTATTGTGCTCTCTATGTCAGTTTGGTTTTTAATGGTAACATCCATGAACGACGTCAAAAAGGTGTTAATGTTATATGTTTAGCACCTAAACGCTAACAATCCATTATTGATAATACTTATTTTATGTGTCCAGTCGGCTAGTGGTATGCACGGCAGGCAATAGATTTAATTTATGAATATTTTTTACGAATTCCGTCCAGGAGAAGTTGAGTGCACCACATTTTTGGACCTTTACAATTCATGTAGGTGGAAAGAACAAGGACAATTATTCTTCCCAAAGTGTAATGAGTAAATATCTTCAAACGCGTTATTTTTTATACATAAGGGTCAATCGGTCCTGATCGTCAAAGTGAAATCCACTAAGCAGTTCTAGAAGTTACGAGTTAAAAACGAAATTGAGATGTATTGTTTACTGTCCAGTGAAAAAAATACCAATGGTCATAAATATGCAGAAACCAGAGGCACAGCCAACATACCTGAATTATGTATTATCGAAACCTAAAGATCTTTTGGCTGTAGACGTAAGAAACGCATCCGTCCAGTGGTAGGGTTTCCCTTATTGTGTTGATGATCAATTACATAAAGAGTAAAAGTCTTATTGAGATACTTTCGTTTGAGTTTATTGGTTAGAAATTGTATTTGGTGTGTTTGGCGAAGTTATTAAAACCATCCAAAACCCATGACCTACCTTGGTAAATTAATGGAAAGAGTTGTTTATAAGCATCTGTATAACCACTTTGTTTCGCATAACCTTATATATTGTAAGCAGTCGGGATTTCTTAGAGGTAACTCTACTGTCTTCCAGCAATGATATTTTCGATCAAATAGCTGGTTCTCTTGACGATAAAACAATGTGTTGCAAGTAAAAGCTAGCGTTCCTCAAGGCTTGGTCCTTGGTCCGTTATTTTTTCTAATTTACGTTAATGACATTGTCAATAATCTTCTTAGCATCACCCGTTTGTTCGCAGATAATACGTCTTTATATCTTGTACGACATCCAATTTAAGTGATCTTGAGGGTATAGTGAATCATGATTTACATCAGATAAACTTGTGGGCCAAAAGATGGCTGGTTGACTTCAATCCGGAGAAAACGGAAGCAATTTTATTTTCAACCCCAAAAAATGATCGATTTCCTCAACTTTCCTTTGATAACATTCCGGTTATTTTGTTGAAAGTCATAAACATCATGGTCTAACTTTTGCCAAGACGGCAAATGGCACGATCATATTAATAACATTCTGAAATCGGCATCGAAAGTACTGGGAATAATGAGGTCTCTTCAATTTAAAGTTTCCAGAAAAAGCTTAAACACTAAATACGTCACTCATTTGCGCCCAATACTTGAATACGCATGTGTCGTCTGGGACGGATGCGCTTTATACGAAAAGGAATTATTAGATAAAATTCAACACGAAGCTGTGCGAATTGTCTCCGGTCTAACCAGATCTGTTTCACTCATTTATTTGTACGACGAAGAAATATGGCCGTCTCTTGATAAAAGACGACGGTATATAAAACTAATTAATATGTACCAAATACATCATGGTCATAGTCCCACTTATTTGGCAAATCGTCTCCCACCCACAGTTCAACAACAATCATCACGCTCTCTTCGCAATGGAGACGACTACGTCATTGTATCACGGCGGACACAATTATATTCCCGTTCCTTTTAACCATCTGCCATAGATCTATGGAATTCGTTAGACATAAATATTCGTAACAGCAATACTAATTTACATTTTAAATCAAACTTGAAACGCGTATTTTTCGCTAGCAAAAAGATTCCCCAATATTTTTTTATTGGGAAAAGGAAATCCTACATACTACATGCACGATTAAGAAATAATTGCTGTGACCTTAACTCCGACTTGTTCCAAAACCATTTGACTGCTTCGCCTGTTTGCTCCTGTGGCAGCGAGATAGAAAATGCCTCTCATTATTTCTTTGAATGCGCTTAGTACCACAGACAGCGATTGTTTCTAATTAATGCATTGCGTTCATTTCACCCTTTAAATTCTGATATTATTCTCCATGTAAAATAATCATTGAACGACGAAGAAAATGCCATTATTTTTACTGAAGTGCAAAGATTTATATCAGAGAAAAGGCGATTTGCATAGACGCACCAGGACAGGACTCATAATTGTGCATTATTGTGTATTACCTTGTATCATTATACTTATATTATTTGTACACCGTAGTGTTTTTTTTATTATTGATTATTATTATTATTATTATTACTATAATAATAATAATAATAATAATAATAATATTATTATTATTATTATTATAAACATTACTATCATTATTATAATTATTATATTTTTTAGTATTACTATTATGATTATTATTATCATTATTATTACTGTAATTATTATTATTATTACTATCATTATAGTCAAAGTAGGAGTTGCATCTATCTTTATAAGTAGTTTTCGTAAAATTTCCAAAACGACGACTAATATTTACATCTTAAACAGTCACTTTTTTCTATGTAACTTTATATTCTAGGGAAAGACCCCCGATAATGTTGTAGAACTTTAGGGCCAATCCTTTTTCCATATGATACTATGTGGATTGTAATTCATTTGTAATTGTCACTTTGGAAATAAAATATGTTTAAACTGAAAAACTGAACCTCCAGATCCTTAGCCGGAAATAATACCCACTATGCCAAAGTTTTCCATGACGTTCATGTAGAGTTGAATGCACATAATTTGTACTTTGTATCAGAAACAAAATACTCGTTTTTCATTGGGTAAACCAAATCACGTGCTGAAAATGTATTTTTCTATCAGGTCTGTATCTGTTAAAATTATGTTACATGAAAAGGCACCTTGATCCTAATTTACTGACCCTGAAGCACACCGCACGGGGTCAATGATGTGTAGTGTGACTCATACTGATTGTATATTTTCGTAATTATGTTCACAACATGTCTTACGCTGAGATAGCAATATCACAATATGAAGAAGTGAAACTCCAGCTGCTGGAGTAGTATTGAATTATTATTATAAACAATTAGTAGGTCCTTTATTTAAGGCAAGTGACCGATTGCCCAAACAGTACAAAACAGCACAATACAGAACAATACAAAACAACATAGACACAAATAAGAATAAAGCTGGGGTCACCGCCTTAGAACGGTCAATGCAAAGCATTGGGAATCAAATAATTGATCACTTAAAATAGTGGTGCATCAGTTGTAACCTTCGAATGTCAATTCACAAAGCTATATGCAGAAATGGTTCTGAACAACGGTAGTTATGTACCAAAACTATTTTCTCTCAATATTCCGGATTTTCTAAGTGACATAAGAATAGTCTATCAATCAATATTTAAAATCAACCCACATTAATGAGGTGTATGCATCAATTAAATACCTTACAGAAACGTTGGGTATCAATTGCATATTGCTATAGGCACAGTTTTAAAAGCAGAAAGCTATTATCAGTGCTTCTAAACTTTTACTGATGAAAAGTTCTGGGTCGCGGAATTATAGTTTAGTTTAAACATAGTTTATTGTATATACACATTCATTTACAAACACTTACATATAATAGACAGTTTGAGGTAAATGTATACAAATAGATTGGGCCTAGAGTTATACCAACATCATCGAAGGGCCCTCTCCATTATGACAGTTTTTTGTAAAGGTTAACAAGATGGGTATGCCAAGATACAGGTAATTTGGTAGTCCTATGTTGTATGTGCATACTTAACAAATAAAAGGTAGAATTAAAATAAATCAGCCTGTTTTAATAACAAAATTGTTATACAGAGTAAGTGGCTAATAGAAAGTTTGTGTATACTGAAAATTGGACGAATGAGACAAAAAGAGAAAACAAACTAATTATAAAAATATAACATCATAATTATGAACAAAGATACACATGCTTGCAAAAACCCTGACCAGCTCGACCATATTCTTCCTTTCAACTTGATATTGAAATGCTTTGAGGGGTGCTATTATGTCCTGGTTAATTGATTGTTATACGTTAAATCGTTTCGTTCGTTTGATAAATAACTGAACTTCTTGACAAAGCTTACAATTATCTTCGTAGTTCAAAGTTTGTATGCCAAACATGAGTTAAGAAATAAACGTTCACATGGCATTAGAAAAAATGGTAACTTAAGGCGTAAATTTAAACGTCTGCTTTCTTTAAATGATTGCTACACAGTATTACAAAATGGGGTAAACATAAATTACTAAGTGCACTTTGCTCTCTTTCTGTTTCTTCGTTGGCGCATATTGATAAGGAATGTAAACTTATTTTACTTCAATCTGACCCTCTATATGAATGTGCTTGTATGATTGAATCTTTCACTGACTACTATCTTAAACCTTTTATTGAAAATGTACTTAACAAAACTAGAAATCGTATCAAAATTGAGTTTTGTAACAAAGGTCTTGATTTAATTGACCTTCCTAAAATATTCAATGATAAAAATGTACGTCGGTTGATTCCCCCTTATTTCCGCAATACTGAATCACCACTTATTTGCTACAACTATAGTAAACCTGTAAGAAGTATCGTTTTTAATTATAATTCTATTTCCACAGATATAAATGTAATAAGAAATTGTCCTACATTATGTGACTGTACTAGTTCTAAATATATATATGGTCCAGTTGGACATGTTATTACTGGGGACCTTAATTTCATTCAAAATAAAAACCTTAGAAATTTGCTACGCAGAGGCCCTAAGTACAGACTGCCTATTCCTGTTGATTTTGATGACTGCATTAAGAATATCGTAACATCCTTACATGATTATTGCACTAAATGGTGCAGGAAGGAAAATGCTGAAATTACTGCACTCAATGATTGGAAAACAAAAATATTTAGTATGGCCATGAATAAAATATGTTTTTATGATACACATCCTTTGGCCCTACCACATTCACCTAAATTTAATAAACAAAATCTCTGTAAATTGCTTGAAGACTTAAAATCTAAATTCGTCTTAGTTCCTGCTGATAAGGCTGCTAATAATGTTATCATAATATGACGAGTGTTTTATGTTCAAACTATTTCACAAGAACTTTCACAAACTACATCATATTGTGAGTACAATAAGCAACCTAATGAAATTATTACCGACCATATTGCCCAATGCATAAAGTTAAATGTAATAGTCAATATTACTGACAAGAAATTGCCATCACTTTACTGGATACCTAAATTACATAAGACGCCATATAAAAGTCGTTTTATCGCTAATTCAGTGTCTTGTACCACCAAACAATTATCAGTGTATCTTACATCTGCATTGAGTGCTATTAGATATCATATAGCTAAATTTTGTAATAAAGTTTATGAAAATAGTAATATTCACCTATTTTGGTCAATAAAAAACACCTTAGAAGTTATTGATAAAATTGAAAATAAAAAATATAAGGTGTCACAGGTAAGTACTTATGATTTTTCGACACTATATACAACGCTTCCTCACGCTTTAATAAAATCCAAACTTGTTTCTTTGATTGAAAAAACTTTTGCTAGAGAGAAATGTTTGTATCTAGCTTTAAACACTAAAACAGCTTTTTTTACTAATCAGATATTAGATAATTACATCATTTGGACTGGTCTTGACTTTTGTGGAGCACTTACTTTTCTTTTGGATAACTTGTTTGTTGAATTTAATGGTAAAATATTTAAACAAATTATTGGCGTTCCTATGGGTACTAATTGTGCGCCACTTATAGCTGACCTTTTTTTATATTGTTATGAAAGCGAATTTATGTTAGAATTATCTAAAACTAAGCAAGTAGATTTGATTAATTGTTTTAACCTTACTAGTAGGTACATTGATGACATACTTAATTTAGATAATCCATTATTTGAACAATATATTCACAAAATCTACCCAAAATAACTAGTCTTAAATAGATCGTGTATATCCAATACAGACGCTGCGTATTTAGACTTACATTTAACTATTAATAATAATTTGATCAAAACTAGTTTATACGACAAACGGGACGATTTTAACTTTGAAATTGTAAATTTTCCGTTTCTAGATGGGAACATCCCTAAAGGACCTTCCTATGGTATTTACATTTCGCAGTTGGTACGTTATGCCAGAGCATGTTCTTGTATTAAAGATTTTAATGATCGTTATCTAATATTAACTAAAAAATTGCTAAAACAAGGCTTTTTGTATCATAACCTAAGAAATAAATTTGCTAGATTTTACTCTAAGTATGGTGATTTAATTTCAAAATATAATGTTTCTTTAAAATGGCATTTAAATAATGGAATCTCCCATCCATCATTTTACGGAGATGTTTTGAAGCGTGTCCGCAAATTAAAATATGTTAAACCAAATGTTCATATTAAACTTTTCAATTTAATTAACTTGTTTTTATCAAAAGGATAAGATGCTTATGTACTTAAAAACACGTGTTTGATGGTTTTCGATTCACTATATCTTTCTTCCCTTAAAATTTGGAATCATTAGTGATATTATAGGCATTTTTCACTGTTGATTAAAATTGTGTCATTGTGTCGTATGAACAAATCTGCATGAATACTACATTATAGGCATTTTTCACTGTTGAATAAAATTGTGTCATTGTGTCGTATGAACAAATCTGCATGTAAACTACATTTGGACTCAAATCGTACATCAAATCATTTCTGTCTTCAGTTGTCAGAACACCTATATACTGTTTGATTCCAATAATGTCGCTTTAATGGAATTACCATTTTTATTCATTTGCTTCTTAATATTAAATCACCTTTACTTGTTTTATAAGTAGCACAGCCCCATTAATATTTTTATTTAGTACTGCCCCTGGAATTTGTTCACGTCATTATGTCATTATGGATTTTTGTGACGTCATACGACCGACTTTCCCAGTTGTAATCTACATGCATAGGTCATTGGGTTTATAACGTTCCATTTTATTTATATTTTCTCTCTGATAGGCGTTTCTTGATTGTTTTAATTAATTTTATTTTTTTTAGCAGTCACATAAACAACCAAGCTATGTAATATGGAATTTTTACACCCATTATTGCTGCTTCTTCCTGTATTTGCGCGATGATTATCTGAGATATTAACTCCATGACGCTATATTCTCAAATCTTTTTCTATATAGAAGGATTGTAGTTGACAATTGTTAATAGTTTTATTTGATCGTTCGTCAAAAAGTTGTAACTCTGTTACTCTTGTATCTTCAATGCGATTGAGTAATTAAATAGTAATTAAATTGAATGCGTTTTAATTCACTTTTATTATTGTTTAATTTGAGTTACAATGCTATGACGTTAAACTTTATTTACACTTAAATGTATTATGAATATTGCTGGGCCAAGTGTGAGGTTGAGCGCTCTATAACCAGGTTTAAACCCCCAATGCTTTATTCATATTTTGTGTTTATGTTGGTTTGTATTGTTCTGTATTGTGCTGTTTTGTACTGTTTGGGCAATCGGTCACTTGCCTTAAATAAAGGACCAACTAATTGTTTTTAATGAAAATTCAATACTGCTCCAGCAGCTGGAGTTTCACTTCTTTATATTGTAAGCGGACTCCGCCATGGCCGGTCCCAAGCCCGGGTGCGAAAGGAGGAGGGTTGTGCGCAGGGCCAGCAACCCTGCCACGTTAAACCCAAAAAAAGCTACAGAAATCAACACTAGAGAAACAAACAATGTAGGAATGGGGATGGATGCAGACCAGGCAACTGGAATTAGGACGGATGACAGCCAAACCCAACCGGAAGCTGCCATCCCGATAGCAAACATCCTCGGACCAAAGACCATGCGACGAGTTGGCTGCTGGAATGTTAGAACGCTCTACCAGACTGGCCGGCTAGCTCAAGTCGTGAGGGAGATGACCAGTTATAACATCAGTATACTGGGAGTAAGCGAGGCGAGATGGACGGGTGCAGGAAAAAGACAACTAGCTTCAGGCCACACGATAGCATATTCAGGAAGGCCAGATGACCAACACGACAGAGGAGTTGCCCTGATAATTGACCAAACATTTTTGTGACGTCAATCGACCGACTTTCCCAGTTGTAATCTACATGCATAGGTCATTGGGTTTATAACGTTCCATTTTATTTATATTTTCTCTCTGATAGGCGTTTCTTGTTTGATTTAATTATTTTTAATTTGTTTAGCAGTCACATAAACAACCAAGCTATGTAATATGGAATTTTTACACCCATTATTGCTGCTTCATCCTGTATTTGCGCGATGATTATCTGAGATATTAACTATATGATTCTATATTCTCAAATCTTTTCTATAAAGAAGGAATGTAGTTGACAATTGTTAATAATTTTATTTGATCGTTCGTCAAAAAGTTGTAATTCTGTTACTCTTGTATCTTCAATGCAATTGAGTAATTAAATAGTAATTAAATTGAATGCGTTTTAATTCCCTTTTATTATTGTTTAATTTGAGTTACAATGCTATGACGTTAAATTTTATTTACACTTAAATGTATTATGAATATTGCTGGGCCAAGTGTGAGGTTGAGCGCTCTATAACCAGGTTTAAACCCCCAATGCTTTGCATTGACCGTTCCAAGGCGGTGACCCCAGCTTTATCCATATTTTGTGTTTATGTTGGTTTGTATTGTGCTGTATTGTGCTGTTTTGTACTGTTTGGGCAATCGGTCTCTTGCCTTAAATAAAGGACCAACTAATTGTTTTTAATGAAAATTCAATACTGCTCCAGCAGCTGGAGTTTCACTTCTTTATATTGATGCATTAATTGGATGAAATATACGCGTGTTTATAAACATTTGTAAGCGTTCGTCCTGATAGCGCGAACATTTAAAGAAGTAATGGTCCACGTCCTCGGTGTGGTAACCACAGCTACATTTGGGTGAGTCAGTTAGGTGATTTTCAAAAAGATGCGCTTTCAGATCACTACAATGGTTTCTTATTCGGGCATGTATTACTTGGTATGTTCTCTCACCCTGTGAATAATATGCAGGGACTTTAGGTGCTTTGAATTTTTCTTTAAGTTTTGTTTTAAATTCGTCCAATGTATTTGAATTTCGTATATCAGGATCAAGATAGTTCCATAGTTTGATTGCTGATGGTATAGCAGAGTTTGAGTATATTTCGAGTCGTCTAGGTAATGTGAGTAGATTATCACCATTTCGTAGGTAATACACGGAATTTTCATTTACGGTTGTTGGAAACATTTCCGAAAGATATTCTGGTAGGGTACCCTGTGTGTGTTTGTAAACTAATATTAGTTTTTAAATGCAGCGCCTGTGTTCCAGTGAAACCCAGCCAATTTCAGTAAGTAAATTAGTTATAGATGATGATCTCGTTAAACCACTAACTATTCTGGCGGCGTCATATTGATTTGTTTCTAAAATATCTTTTTCATATTGTGTACAATTATCCCAGATGACCGACGAGTATTCTAATACAGGACGTAAATATGATACGTATATTTGGTTTAGCGTTTGACGTTTTAATTTGAACTTTAGCATTCTCATAGATCCTAATAGTTTAGATGCTCTGCTAAGAATAGCGTTAATGTGATTGTGCCATTTACCATTTTGACTGAACAAGAGACCTAGGTGTTTATGGGTTTCAACAAAGCCCAACTGATTTCCGTCAAAATGTAGTTGGGTTTTTTGCATGTCCAATAATGAGAAAAAGACAACTTCAGTTTTAGAGGGATTGAAGGAAACCAACTATTGTTTGGCCTATGTATTGATTTGGGTAAGGTCATTGTTGAGGATGCTTTCCATAAAAGCATGGTCATTTGAGGTGACTGAAAGTGAGCTGTCATCGGCAAATAGTCTTAAGTTACTTAGTAAGTTATCAGAGATGTCGTTTACATAGACAAGAAAAAGGAGAGGACTTTAAACAGATCCTTGGGGTACCCCAGCTTTGATATATATCTCATTGGAAAATGTGGTATGAACAAACACCCGCTGTGTGCGGTTAGATAAGTAATTAGATAACCAATTAAGGATATTTCCAGATATTCCATACTGCCGTAGCTTGAAAAGAAGCCCTTTATGCCAGACGCGATCAAACGCCTTGGAAATGTCGCAGAATACCATGCACGTGCTTTGTCTGTCGTCAAATGCTTTGCAAATTTGATAATATATGTCAATAAGTTGATATGTTGTCGAATGACCAGGCAGGAAACCCGATTGATATTTGTAAATAAGTTTGTTAAGTTGCAAATGATTATATATATATTTAAATACAACTCGTTCCATTACTTTTCCTACGCAACTAATAAGAGAAATCGGCCGGTAGTTTGACGGTTGCTCTTTGTTACCCTTTTTGAAGAGAGGCATTACGTTTGCCTTTTTCCGAGAGCTAGGAAATATGTTTTATTTAATGGATCTATTAAATAAAGTACAAAGCGGTTTACATATTGTGTTTAATGTTTGTTTCAGCATTCTATGACTGACTTCGTCTGGACCGCTTGCTTTATTTATAATAAGATTATTTAGAACGTCCTTAATGTCTTGTTCAGAAATGTTAAAATCATTTAAAATCACATCCGTTTTCAATTCAATAGACGGCAAGTTTACATCTCTGTCATCAACATTCGAAACAGAAACAAAATAGTCATTTAGTGTGTTGGCCTTTTCGAAATCTGTTATTGAAACAGACCGATCACTATTGATCAGAGGCGGTATTTGTTCACGGTTTGATGAATTGTCTTTTACAAGGCTTTTGATTAGCTTCCAGTATTGTTTAGGGTTTGATGACGAAAAATCGCTCATAGTGAATTCTATAGAGTTAAAAAACATCTCCTTTGCGTACAATTTCATATTGTTAACTTTGTTTCGAAGATTTTTATATTTGCCCCATTCTGATGCCTTTCCGGTAAGAATTGCTGTACGTTTATGGCGATCGCGCGAACGAGAAGTTCTCCGAATTTCGGAATTATACCAGGGTTTGTCTTTAGGTCGAATAGTTACAAATTTATTTGGAATGCAGGACTTAACAAGATAAAAATATGTATTCATAAATTTGTCGGCGGCAATATCAACAGTTCCATGTTCTATAAATGACCAATCAGTAGACTCAATTAATTCATTCAATAACGTAAAATTCGCTTTTTTATATTCCCATATTCGTCGTTTGTAGGGCTCCTCTAACATGAAATCGGTCTTAACGTGCACATAAGTTCCGTAATGATCTGTTATAGTTCTGTCAGTTTAAAAAATACCGGCATCAAAGCAGTGTACGCTACTTGACAGAACTGTGATGTCTATTAGAGTGCTAGAGTTACATGTAACACGAGTTGGATCTGTAATAATGTTTCGTAAATTATTGAGCGTCATGATATCTTTTAGTTTATGGTTACTCGGATTAAGTTGGTCTTCATTTATATCACCAACAAGTATAATATGTGGAGATATTTCAATTGCCTTTTCAATACAAATATTTAACTTATTCCAGAAATCCATAGTTGAACTTGGTTGTCTGTACACTGTGCAGATTAAGAAGGTTTGTGAATGATCTTTGATTTTCACCCAGACAGATTCTGGCAGTAAAAGTTCTAGATCAAGAATTCGTTGTGGACTTAACAACGATGAAGTATAGACAATGAACCCACCAGAATGTGCATTTTTGTCTTTTCTGAACATTGTATCGAAGCCCTCAATTTGTAATAAATCATCACCGATATCATGTGACAAGTGTGTTTCAATGTAACATAACATGCTATGTGTACATTCAGAAAATGTGTCTCGTATATAGTTCATCTTGTTTCTTATGCTTCGAATGTTTATTTGAAAGACAGTGATACATTCAGGGCTTAGAGGGCCAGGATTACATTTGATATCGCCGGATAATAACAGAAGAAAACGTAAAGAAATTATATAAAGACTTAATTGACTGGAAGCTATGCAGTAGTTGTCATGAAAAAATGTTGGCACATTCGTTTGTATAAGTGACATACCGCTGGCAAGTGTATAGATAGAGATGAACACTGCTAAGTTCGATGTACGTACGTAATAGAGACTATTGCAAAGCACGTGCATGGTATAAAGCATGAAAGACGTCATAGATTGTTTGAGAAATGTGACATTAAATAGAGTAGTTCGAAATGTCAGTCTCAAGTTGACACCCCGGTTTCGGTAATAATGTAGACCGATTTCCTGTCGCCACTGTGCTATGTCGTTACCCATTGGGTGGTAATATCAATGGAAAATAGAATTGGTAGAAGCGACAGAGAAGGCGGTCTAAAATATATTTGCAAGCAAAAGTTGTGTTGCAAAACATTTGAAGGAAATGAATCTTGTATGGTCGAGCTAGCCAAAGGTATGAAACATAATACAATAAAAACATAAAAAAATAACGTACCGCATCGCGCATTATCACATATAGTGTCTCCGATGTCAGCGAGATATACTAATTTTAAATGACATTATTGAACAATTAAATATAATTAAATTATTTAAATATACAAAGGTTTCAATTGCTTTCCTCTTATACAAGTCTTAAGAGTCTTTCCATTTGAGAGCGGTCCACATAAAAACAACCTAGCGCTTGATACAAATAGCTGTATACAATTTCCATACATAACATACAGTTGTATCAGTGAATTAGAAAACAATCAGTACGATATATAAAACAAAAGGTATAATTTTAAAACTTTTCTAAAATACACACACAGTGGTATCAGCGAATTATAAAACAATACATTTTTTTCGATACAGAAAACAGATCATAGCATTCTTTAACTGTTCTTCAAAAAACACCAATACTTTCAAAGGTTTGATCCGGAAAAATAACACCCGGCAATTTATATATAAGTAAGGTAAGGGATCTTAAAAAAAACAACTAAAACATGAGCCGTGTAATGGACGTTAAGACGCTTTCCCTTAGCAATTAACACGGCACGTAATCAAAAAAGGATTATCTCCCCTCCCCCCTCAGAATTTTACAAATAGCGATTTAAAATAATGTACCTGGCGTCGGCGATAGTTTATTGGCATATGCTTTTTCATTAAAACCTCGATGCATTTGAGCACGATTTTGATTTGCAAATTTATACCATCATCAAAATAAATTATCAACTAGTCCCGGTCAACAATAGTTCTTGTCGGAGCTCGCCTACGACTGTTTTTTTATGCATGCCTCGTTGCGTTTGTGCACGATTTTCATGAGTACATTTTACCTTTATCAATACGTTATTACTGAATCTCATGCAATAGGCAATGTTAAGATTTATTTTAGATTTAATCGTGTGTTAAAAACAACTGTTACAACATTTTATTTAATAACTGCGTTTTACTTAATGTTTTCATAGGTCAACACCAGACAAAAGATATAATAGAATTTCATATAAATCGATTGAAGTTGCTTAGTTCAACCCTGATTTCAAATAATAGCAAAACGAAAAAGAAAATCACTAAGCACGAAGAAGATACAATACTATTATTAATCGCATTTAGTTACTTCGCTCTACAATGTTTACAAAGATCACCACCTGGTATGAAAAGACACAATAAAATTTCTCGTAGATCGAGAGAAATTACGCAGGTTAACAAAGTGTCCAAAGAAAAACAAGCTCAATTATTTTATTTAACAGTATTTTACGATATAATTATACTATAAAGTGAACTTGTGAACACAGAGACATGAGAAAACATAGCATATATTTTGTTAGCACAATATGATGTGATATCCGTGTCAGTAAATTGATAGAGGTCACAATCGTTATGATACGGGTTGACATTTGTAAAAGATAATATTTGAACTAGTAGGTTGTAAAAAATAATAATTGGACTAGTAGGTTGACACATGACGCCTTATTAGATTATGGCTTGTAATTTTTACCAGATACAGTTAGTCGTGATAGGATATTCACGGTGTATTGAACCTCATGTCAGGTACACTGTTTAGTATTTGTACAAGAGTGCAGTTGTTAGTATACACGGTTTGATGATTATACAATTTCGTGATTGAGGTGGCAAATGCACGATGTTAACTGAATAACACACCATGTATGTGTTTAATAGCATACGATTTGCATTTGGCGGTTAATGTGGATATAGGATATTGATTTAGTGCGTATTTTAAGTCAATTCAGTGCTTATCACGTGCGAGGCAAGTATGTCAATTTTTGTAGAAAGAAATAAATTCTTCAGTCAGGCTCAGTGTATACACGGAGATATATTTTATCGTCGAAAGCCGACGTTGAAATAGTGTATTTGGAACTTAAAGTGTATTTGGAATTAAATTGGAATTATATGGCATTGCAGCATTAAAATACTAATGTACACAAACTACAACTATAAGTATATCAATCAATGAAGTAATAACTGTAAACGTACATTTTAATTGAAATGAACGGTAAATATTACGATTTCAGAGATCTGAGATGCAGATCGTGTTTTCGTTTGGTTTGTTTACTTTTTACCCGATACCTACCCATTCTATACATAGATGGTGACGTCACTACGTTATTGTCACCTCTATACTAAGACGCATCACATTCCCCTGGTTTGGGGAATTATGCTTCAGCCAAAGTAGTTCTGCGTAGGAATGAAAATGTTAATAATGAAAGAAAAATCGTTTTTTATTGTGTGTTTAAAAAGGAATGTTGTTTAAAGAAATGTTTGTCATTATGTTTAAAGGTTATTTTGAATCTCTATAAAGACTGATAGCGATTATCAGAAGCACGATTACCTGACCTACTTTCGCTTTCACTTTTCTCTCGTAAAAGAAGTGCTACCCACAATTCCTTTCGCGTTAGTACACAGGTCAGTAAGATCGGTGTACACAATGGATACCTACCCGAATGGGAAACACCTCTCGTTCGCCCTTAGTTTCGAACAGACTGAATTGTCTGACAAAAACAAGACTATTCGACGGATGACAAAACATGACTTGATTGTACTCGTTTATATTGCATACTATATTATTTCTTTTTGAGACATTTCTTGGATGATTAAAAACGAAATATATGAATTGACTCGTTATTTAATATTTACGATGTATAATGTAATATGTTATATGTTATGTTATTGTGTTTTCAAAGTGTATAATAAAAATAGAGGTCATTACGACAGCTTATTGAAGAGTGAAATAGTACACTTTTTGTTTCATTTTTCTGGAAAGAAATAAGTATGTTTGAAATTATTTCTAAGATATGATTGACGTTAAAGACGCCAAGCACTACGAAGTTGTTAGACAATTTCTTAAACCTAGTATTTATATAATGTTTGCATTTAATCTTATTGTATTTATTGCTATGTAAACGCAAATGAAGTCACTTAAATATAGGATGCATGTGATGTGTTTAGCTTAAAGTCTAATTAGGAATTGCAAAAACCTTACTTTACTTTGTGTGTAAGCTTACTTTGTTTATACGTTCAATCCTCGCTATTGTTGCCCAGTCAAACGTCTCTTAATATTTTATATATTCCAGACGCCTGAAAAATTATATTCAGTTATGATTTATTGTATATGAACGGTCACAGTTGAAGTTGTGTAAGATGTTTTATTGCAACGTATTTGAATATAATAGTATATGCATTTTACAATGGTGTAATTATCTATGGCTTTTCACCAATGTTAGGTTATATTAATGGTTCGCCGTATGAAGCAGTTAAACATATAGATTTCTTTACCCCTAATTTACTTCGAGGAAACGTAACATAAATCGTTTCAATGTATGTGGCTGGAATAATTACCCCACAATTCGGATCAAACTTTCATAAGGTAGCTAATTAGGGCGACAAGTATGAAACTCATTTGATGAATGTGTAATTCATGTGTGATATATTTTATTACGTTTTGTGGTCCTATTTAAATGATAACTGTTAATCAAGTAGATTCCTAGATATTTAAATGATATTTCTTGTTTGCGGTTCTATATATACACAAAGATCATACGTGTTGGCCGATCTTTTTTTAATAAACTTGCTTTAATCACATTAATTTGTAATACGCATTAACGGTTATAATGCTCTACGTTCTTTGAGATTGACCGTTAAATGATTCGAAAGTGTTTTCGAACAGTATCATGCATCGGCAAAGAATAGCTTGAATTCTTGAAAGTTAAAAAATCACGGTCAGTTTGAGATAACAGACTTATCAGTTACTCGGATCGCTTGTTTGACGGGAAAAGGTCGGCCAATACGAGATTCAGCCAATAAGAAACCAGCCAATCAGAAACCAGGAAAAACTCGGACTCATATGAAAATCTTAAATTTCGACAATTTTGGACGCCATTTTGAAGTTGTATACTTAGTTTTGGTGCAAAAGTTTAAATCTTTAAAAATGTAATATTGCAGTTTACCGAAATGCTCGCGACGACAATTAGTTGTTTCATACCTTTATTGGCTACAACAATTTTCACAGTTATCAATTATCATTGTCTGTCTTCGGTTTTGCTTTGCCTTCAATTGATAAAACGTCGCGCTCATAAAATGTATCGTTAACTTTTAAAAATCCACATAATAACGCTCAGACATCCATGTAGTTGACAGTTTCGCAGGCGGAATATATTCAGCACTATTACGAATAGTCCGCTTTCTTATCCGCTTATGCATTTTAAAATATCCAATTCATTGTCTTTCCGGCAACGCGGATGAATCAATAATATAACACACATAAGCCTATAAAACCTGTTATTCGAAAGTGAAATTCACGCTTTTCTTGCTGAAAAATATTATAAAGTTAATTAATAAAATTTTCATTAATTAGTTGACTTTATATTGGCTTTGTTATTGAGCTTCAGACGGCCGTATTGTCCTTCGGCCTGCGGCCTAACGACAAAACGGATGTCTTCGTTTGTAGAACCTTGTGTGAAAACGAGCGTTGTCCTGCCTATTTCTCATTTTCAGGGTACTAATGATTTAGAACATAACGATTGTAAAGGGACATAAGAAATGGCATTATTATCGCATTAGATGCTTTGAATGATTTTGCCGGTAATTGGTCGATTCTTGGGCTTTTGGTATTAGTTTGCAAACAAATACCACTTTTCTGATTGCCAGTTTTCTTATATTTGTATCCAGCATCACGCAGTTAAATAATAAGTCATTTTGTTTTGTATTGAATGGCTGTCGGCCGAACATTTCTTTAAACTTACGTGATAAATTGTTTAAGTGTGTTTAAAGCCTTTCTTGTTTTGTCGGCGACGCCATTTTAATCGGTTTCTGTTTTTTCTTTTTCTTACTCCTTCTATTCAGCGGTAGTTTGAAATTGCCTTCGTTTTAGTTTTATAAAATTTAATTAAAGATTTAAATAAATGGCTCTATTGTATATAGGTTTATCACTGATATTTTTTATTTCCTTATCGTTTCTACTCGTGTTTGTCTTCGCGACATCAAACCAAGCTCTTCTCTCTGAATCTGTGAATCGACGTGCAAAATTATGTACTGACCACATGCGCGATTAAGCAAAAAATATATGTTTGCGTTGTCAGAACATTGGTTTAAATCATTGATAGTGAAATTAATAAACATATTGCGCTTTAAGATTAAATAGTCTTCAGCTCCGCTTTTGTCGAGAGGACATGAAATCACCTACATCATTATTCTTGCCCGTTTCCGATAGTTACCGCAGCAATCTGACACGTTAAGTGCAGCGCGCCTCTTGTTTATAAGTAACATTTTATCCTTATTTTTACGGAGTTGAATATTGAAACTGTTAACATTTATAAAATGTTGGTTTGCATGTAATTAAAATGGTATGTAATCACTTTCTTTAGCATAGATTCATATCACTTAATAAAAATACTCTACCTAAGACATCGTATTTCACAAGATCATATTCTAGTGTCTAAACAAATCCAAATCGTAGTAGGATAGTCAACTATTTAGCTACTAGGGTTTGGAAATGCATGGCATACGTAAACGTCGTTATTATGTAAAAACAGTTTTCTAACTTAAACAAAACATTGCCATTCATGTTTACTTATTGCTTACTATTGAATTATGGTTTAAAAAAACCTTTTTTCTGGAGGCAGGGGGGGGGGGGCAGCATCGGACTAGCCGAGATTAGGTGGTCGGGTTCGGAGAAACATCAACAGACGAAGGGCATAAGATATGGTTCAGCGGTGAGGATTCTATACATATACGGGTTGCTTTCATCGTTAGAAAGGATATTGTCAGCAGCGTAATCAGTTGCAACCCAGTCTCCAACAGAATCATTTTCAGCGAAACCTCACAACATTACAATCATCCAGGTATTCGGACCGACAGCGGACAAAAAAGACGAGGAGATTTTACAGTTCGACGAAGAATTAGAGCGCATCATAGCCAAGGTCTACAGGAAAGACATCCTTATTGTCCAAGGCGACTGGAACGCTAAGGTTGGACCAGACGCATACCAATACTGGTCAGGGACAGTAGGTAGATATGGCTTAGGAGAGACCAACGACATAAGTCTGAGACTTTTTTGTTCGCCTGAAGCCACGAACTAACCCTGGCCAACACGCCGCACCCACTTAAACCGTCCAGAACAGCGACCTGGCATGTTTCAAACGGGAGAGTACAAAACCAGATCGATTTCAAACTGGCGCGCAACAATTTAAGTCCAACGCGAGCACAAAGACGTTTCTTGGCGACGACATTATCAGTGACCATGACATAAAGCGCACCACCATCAAGCTGACACAAGTTAAAGAGCAAGCGCATCGCAAAGAACCCTCGCGTTAGATTTGACTTTGAGAAATTGAAACATCCAGTGTGAGCAGATGAATTTGAAGTACAGATAAGTGGCAACTTTGAAGAGCTGGACATCTAAGACAATGACATCGACACCATTAGCAATAACATCAAGAATGTCCTACTGTCATCGGCTGAAGAAGTGCTTGGGAGAGAGAGAGAGAAGGACGAACAAGCCATAGATGACGACCGAGTTCATGGACCTGTTTGACATAAGAAGAGAGCTGTACTAGGCACAGAGTCCGGGTGAGTGATACCAAAAGAGGACGTACAGTTTTAATATTTAGCAAATACAATCTATTTTTACATTCAAAACTGTCTCCGTCAACTCTATGCTCGAGTAAAATAACTTTTGTGTACCGTATAAGCCTGTCTGGAAGTTGTTAAAAAAATTAATTTGTGTTACGAAATAATGCTGTTTCGGTACGAGTGTTTCGCTCTGTAGTATAGACCAAATTTTTCTCTCAACAACGACATATCTTTTTAACACAAATGGAACGTATGCAGGCCTGGGCCCGTCTCTTCTCTGAAAATAGCTTTATGGTTTTATAATATGTCTTTTGTTCTTCAGTTTGTTTTATTTAAGACAATTAACAAGCACGCTTCAATTGATACCATTTTATTGAGGAAAGATACTAATTAAACCGCGATTTTACAAAAGGAAATATAAAATATACAAGTGCAAAAGGGTCATTTGAAATGTTTTGTTTTGTAATTTTTTCCACAGTATAGTAATGAAAAATTGCTCATACATTATTTATACCCCCGTTTACAGCATTGAATATTGGTCATACAAACGCCTCCGTAAAACTGATGGCAAAAAGAAAAAAATGTATTATGAAAAATTTGTTGTTGTGTTCCGACTCAAAGATATGCGTTTTTACACTTGAAATGACGTTGACATCAATATCTGTAAACGCTCACTAGGTCTTTCGAAGACCGTGTGCATATGCTTGACTCACTTGGACCGATTAGATTGATTGTTCATGAATATGATATTTTGTTTACATTGTATAAGAACTTACATGTACTTACATGTATAAGATTTAGTCAATTCTTAGAACGTAGCTTATACAAAGTTAAACTTGTACTTCACATTTCATAATTTGGAAACTAATTTCAATATGGGTCAATCAGTGATGAATGCGTAAGGCGCTTAAATAGATAAATGTGTTAAAATGACCTTTTCACAGATTGTTTGCATTATCTGAAGTTTGTCAATAAATGCTTTATATTGATAAATGTAAATATTAGTCTTAAAGAGTTCCAGTTAAAAATATAAATAAAATTCACACCCGGGTTGGAACGAATGACCATTGGAGTAAAAGGCTTCCGCGTTTACCACTCGGTCATCCGTTTTGACTTAAACTTTCTATAAGCAATCCTCGTAATGTAAAAAATATATAACGACACAAATAGAACTTTCCAAATTAAACAATCAAGTCGCGTTTGTAACGCTTTATAATTTACAGGCTTTTAAATTATCATAAGATGCATATACTTGATATATTAGAGCATGTTAAATGTTTAGTGTTACTTTTTTTCTGCAAAAAAAAAACAGCATAACATCAACGAACATTTTCAAGTGTGAATCATTTTTAGTTTTGTCAATTTAACAAAACGGTTTCATTTCTTTATCCGATATACATTTACACCAGAGATTTGCCTATAATTTTCGGAGAGAATATTAAACGGAGAAAAAAAGAACCAGAATGATGGCACGTCGTGAATTTATTCAGAATATTTATTTGTATGCGAGAGTGCAAGGGTGTCACATAACGCATGCACTTGTACATGTCATTCTAATTTATTCAAATTCAAAAGCATAAAACGAATTCTAAAAGCTATTATTTCTTTGTATATATGTATTTTTACTGCTTCATTTTTTACGCTGTGCGAAATGACATCCTGTTAAAGATCTTACACTGACATAAACCTTACCTGCGCCATATGCAAGACTGATTGACATATTGTTTCATACATACGTTGTTATAAACTAGACGGCCCCGAGTTCGGTGGGATAATCTTGTTTCTCTCTATGTAAAAATAAAAATTAATTTTACTTAAGCTTTTGATTTCCAATACTTAAATGTGCCAACTAGATACGTTCACATTAAAAAGCCTCTTGGAGATTATACATATTCCCAAGTAAGAATGCTTGTGCGTTACCGAAAAATCAATTTGTTTTATTTGAATCTTAAGTGCATTGAATGGTTGTAGTGATTAAACGCTCGTATATATTAAAGTTTAAAATGACGTAAATATATGGACAATTCTGTTCGTCACATGGAAGAAATGTGAAATGTTTATCTTAGTGTGTAAAATACTCAAGGTAATCCTTAAATTTGTATCTTATTTTGACTGTCGAAACAAAAAAAATACACGAATATCAATAATATTAGTTGTCATTTGATTTTCAGTAATTGTCTGTCGATTTACAACAAAGTCTTTGACAATATTCCTAAATTTAATTAATTCCGTTTATAATCAACCACAATTCAACTTTGATAAGTACCTTGTACAATTTTCCACGTGATTGCCCAGGATATTCCCATACCCAGTAAGAGAACTATTTTTATTGTACAATTACATGTAGCACACTTATTGCGACCTGCGTCAAACTAAAGGACTTGTCATGTGTCAATAAAACAATAGTGGACAATTACATAACTGATCCGGTTTACTTTGTTATATATTTCTTATCCCAATAGCATGTCCATGTTAAAAAGAACTTGAGACACATACAAGAAACAATGTCAATACTGCACAGGAAAAAAATATCGTGAAATGTCACGACGTGACTTTGTTGTATGAAACATAGAGAATCGTATTTGAGTTACTATGTGGATAACTGCCATAATAATGGTGAAAGATTCAATAAACATGTTGCCTTTATAGCAATACTAACTCAAGAAACATCTACAAGTTTTGACAAAGTTTAAAACAAGTTCATACATAACAGAGGACATCATTTAAGTGCTTAACAAAAGTAAAATCGATGCACTTAAACAACCAGCCGCAGTACAATGATTGTGTTGCTTTACTATTCGATGCTTTATTTGTATTATTCACAGTTAGCGTCAAGAGCTTAGTGCACTTGAACAGCTCTACATTACGAGACACGTGAAAACTGAGATGAAAACATTAAACTTCTTACCTGTCACAGTACTCTTCAGGTTAGTAGACTACAGTTGTTAAAGAAACATATTTAGTTCTAAGTCAAAATATGTAAGCATAAAACCTGTTCTTTTGATAAATTGAATATATTCAGGTTATTCACGCTGGCTTTAAAAATGGAGATTTGCCATCATTTAAAAAAAATACCACCTTAACTCCGGTAGTTATGGTTATGCTTAAATGTATAATTTTAAGGAAGTGCATTGTTTTATGTCTGATGTACAGGTGTGCCACTTTCTTGCACACTGATTATAACTAAGAATAAATTGCCAATATGGGGCTGTTTATATCAGTGTTAATACACTTCTAATAAGACTTTTTCATATATGTTATCTACGAAGGAATAAGCTTGTATTTCACTATAAACAGGCATTATAGGAACATGAAACGTTTTTGGTTTATAGATCATGCTTTTTTCAAATCTGGTAAGGTCCATTGCATAGCAAAGTGTTCAAATACATTTAAGTAATTAATATTTGCAACAAGAACATTTATTTCCGTTTAATGAGTGACGAATTAACCTGAAACACACTAAAACAAATAATTGTGTATTTGAAAAACTATTTTTGACAGTTTACATGAATAATAGCAGGTTCTACTACATATACAGAGCAACTTCGGCTGTTCGCAAGTCTCATGCGTATCCAGGCGATCGACATTATATCGTTTTGAACATAACTTGCCTGTTATCTGATTGGATTAATGTACTGACATTGGCATACATAGAAGTCGGATTTGTTTTGTGTCTTGACGTATCAATGGTATAGTGTCCAATATTTGAAGGATGAACTTCAGGTCGGGTCGACACAGATTGTGAAAAATTGGCATAATAACCAATACTGTGAAGTTCATTTCGTTATATTACAGCTGTGGTTTGTTAATGATAATACGTTCAGAAAACGCATCAACACAATTTAGTACTTTTATGATCCAAGAAATCTGTCTTCAAACCAACTTTGAATATCAGTGTAACATAATTGTCACTAACATGTTTCTACAACATCTATCGTTAACAGACCTCAAATGACGGACGCATCGTAATAGATAACTATACCAACACAATTAACATCGTAAACGGTGGTATGTTTTAATACAATTCGCTAAACTTCAGCTATCGTTCTAAAGGCTTAGGCTAGTGTCAGTAAGTCTATCGTAACCAATAATTTTGTAGTACATTCTGAAACAGTTGCTAATATGTGTTCAATATACATAGATTCTACAAACAATGATTTAAAAGAACATACAATCTTTAAAACGTGTTTTCATTATTATTGATTATAAAATTTCTGTTTGCATGTTAACTCTTATTTTGTAAAGTAAAAAAAGCGGACAAAGTCTTGATTTAAGATGAGTATATTTTAAAGGTTAACATCTCTTCGGTAGTCAACAAATGGCACTGTGTTAGCTTATTGTCATTAGAGTATCGAGCATGTTTATGTTCTGTGTCCATGGTGGTTCCAATTCTCTCATTTGGTACAGGTATGACGTTGATGCGTATAACTCTTCTTGTAGCGATTCCAACAGCGACGTTCGAGTCCGCATCAGTCGATCCGACATTCATTGTCTGACGTCGCATGATCATGAACACTTTGATGTAAGAAAACACCATAATGAGACGTGTGGTATAGTGGCCGATGAATGCGACGACGAGGACGAATTCGCGGTAGTTGGACGGCTCCGGCACAAAAGTGTTCCTCGGAATGCTTCATCCTGTCACCAACGAAAAGGTGTCCAAATAGCGACCACAAAAAACCTGAACAATATTGAATATCAAATTTCACCTTTTACAAAAATTGTCATGGTTAATGTTCAGATTTATTTTTCATTCAATTGTACATACCGGTAATATAATATTTATTTTACTATTGCATTGACCTTTATTTTATTATTTGAAATCTCTGTAATAAATTTCATTTTCTTGTCACTTTATATTCCTTCGGAATATTGCTTTATATTAATCGAATAATCAGGAACGTCAACAGAAGCCGTTAGTTTTAATTACAACCTTGGAGGCTTTAAAGCACGACATATCGGAGCGAATATAAAAAAATGCATGTCATAACAGAAGATATTAATATCCGAAAAGGATCGGCAACAGTATTTATAGTATTTATTAAGATCGATGTTGCAATTATTTTATTTTGAAAATGGCAAAACATGATATCGCGTGACTTGAATTTATAAGCAAATATATTCGCTTCATCCGTGATGTTTCTTTTTTTTAATATTGCGTCAGATTTATTTAATAGTAATGTACAAGTTAAACTGATTCTTTGAAAATTTCCGGGACAATACAAAATGAGAGTCATGTTTTTGTTTTCGTCGGTAACCACATTAACCGAGTGGGATGCCGTTTATTTCAATGTTATGTAATTATTGCAATTGGTATGCATCCGTTAAAGGGACCATGTCACAGATTTTGGCATGTATTGAATTTTGTCATTAAATGTTCTATATTGATAAATGTAAACATTGGATCTAAAATGCTCCAGAAAAATAAATAATGAAATAAAAAAGTAACCATCAACTGGGCTCGAACCACTGACCTCTTGAGTAAAAGTCTAACGCTTAGAACAATCGGCAATCCGTGCTCATTCAATGATTGATGTATTTTACCGTAATTACTCTATGTTTTCGGACACTCTAAGTTTTCGGACACCCCCTTTTTTAGCAAAAATAATTATTTTTCGTGACTCTTTATTTTCGGACACACGAGTTTTTGTCCGTTATTTATGTTTTCGGACAGTATATTTTACATATTTTACCAAATTTCGAACCTGTTTTCGATATCTAATGACACTTCGATCATGGGGTTTTACAACCAGATTAACATCATAAAACATTGCGGGTGAATGCCTGAGGGCAATGGACCGTTACATTTGCGTTATTGGGTAAATAACCTTGTAAACCGGTATTAAACAATGGTTTCGCCCGATAGCAAAAGCGTTATGACAATTACCAGGGGTAGTGCCAATTAACAGTTCAATTATCTACCGCAATGTTACTTCCCCTTCTCAGTAAAATTACTGTGACAAATACTAAACAAATTGTGATGCACCCTATTACAAGTTTTACGAACAATGGAAGAACAACTATCGGAAATGAACAAACAAAGAATTCATAGTTTGCTTTTGTTATTGCGTTAATTACAGGTTCATACAAGCGTGTATCGGTACATCACATGCTCATTTTTGAACTCGTTGGTCAAAGTACGGCCTTGAAGTAACATTCTGTCAAATAAATTAAGCATTTACAATTATTTAAAATGCAGTGCAAACATGTATAACTGTAATTTATACTATACGGCATGGTATTTTACAAGCGCGTGCTATTGTCGGTAGTCGTTGATACAATTGACGCTATTTTCGGACACTTTCATTTTCGACTCTAAGTTTTCGAACACCTGTATTTTGTTAATATTTTTCGTATCTAAGTCTTCGGACACGAAAAAAAAATAATTATTTTTAAGTGTCCGAATACATAGAGTTATTACGGTATACTTTATATATGCAATCCTCGTAGTGTCACAAAATATAACGTCAACACAACAATCCAAATTAATTATTCGTTTCGCTTTGCAACACTTGATAAATTTCAGGGTTTTAAATCGTTTAAAGATGCATATGATTGATCTTTTAGAGCATGGTAAATGTTCAGTATTAGTTTTACTGTTTCCTCACAAATATCATAACTAATTCGAAAATTTGCGAATCTGAAACATTTTTTTTTCTTTTATCAATTTTCCAAAACGTGAATATCTCCCTTTTAGTCGAGTCAATCTAGCCCAAAAACAGGCTTAACCTCAAAATAATTGCAACAGAAAGTATGATGATTGATTTTCATACTTCAACCCTCACTCTTTAACATATCAAATGTCTAGAAGAATCTAACGAGTGAAAAACTAAAACAAATCAGTTGTAGTTAATGTCTGTACGGGAGAAAATTAATTTTAAAAAATATTCAATCACATAGTTGATGATTGTGCTTGGTCTGTTTTTATGTTTTCAAATCTGAAATTGTAGGTGTCCTGTGTTTTGAATAAATAAACTAAACAATAATTATGCATTTATTTATTAAGTTTAATAAGCAAACTTACAATTGTCAAATTATTAGTTATTGACAAAACAATATTTAAAAAGTGGGTGGGGTATTTCAGTATCTACAAATAAGACAATGCCCGGTGAACATATTGTTTTTATTAAATAAGTTTCATTTATCCAAATGATTCTCTATGGTGTGGACAAGTCATCGTATGCTTTTACTATATTTTGCTTATTATGCCCCCCCCCCCTCTTCGAAGAAGAGGGGGTATATTGTTTTGCACATGTCGGTCGGTCTGTCGGTCCGTCTACCAATAATTTCCGGATAATAACTGAAGAACGCTTAGGCCTAGGATCATAAAACTTCATAGGTACATTGATCATGCCTGGCAGAGGACCCCTATTAATATTCAGGTCACTAGGTAAAAGGTCACGGTTGAGGCCACGTTGGGGGGGGGGCATATGTCCGACCGCGGAACACTTGTATAAAAATATGTTAGATCATTGCTTTAACTCATTATTACGTGCTGTAAATTTTGGCACACGATTTATTTAATTTAAAAAATCAAATATCTGCCTTTTGTGGGCATGACCTTTAAGTCTATTGTCCATATAGCACCTACATTGTTACAAAAGGATTATTGACTTATTATAAGTAATGTCTCATTTTTTAACAATACTTTGATTGTCTGCTTTAAGTCATTATTGTTTTAAAGAACGTATAAGATAAATCCAGTGAAAAAAATATTTGAAAAAGTTTACCTTATTTGGGGTTGATAGAAATGAGATGCCCAATTACGCAAAATAAAACCTCAGTATGTTTAATTACAAACCAGTGCAGTTCATGCAGTCTAACTTGGAATAGTGTTACATTCCTGAATGTATTATCCGTTTAAAAGGTATCATACTATTTTATAGTGTACAACTCTAAATATTAAATGACCGAAAATAATATATCTACAAGAGCACGTTCAAACATGCACATAATACATAATTTACAAGAACACAGCACAAACGCGTAAACAAAAATGATCAACCAAATAAAAAGGACTTTGAACACCATAGATCCGAACTAATAGTCGTCGGAAAAATTGTATATGCCGTGCAGGTCATTCTTAAAAAGGACCCAATTGTTTGGCATGTTTTCTTCAAAACTTATCTGAGTTTAAACAAAAGTGCAAATGTTATAGTTCTGTAGTTTAGTAATCTAGTATACATGTCTTTCGACAAAAACTATTCCGAATTTATTAATTATGTGCTGAGCAAACAACTCGTACCCTTACATTCATCGCAAGCAGTGGAGCATTCGAGTCCAGTTTTCATACATGTGTACCATGTCGAGTCACAATTCTGCTTACATTCACACCAGATAATGTTGAAAAGTTTTCAGGAGCAACCTGGATATCGGTCTTTATAGGTATGAGATTGTCCTGTACTTTTGCCCAACCCAAATATGATGGGTCAAAAGTTGATTACTTACGAATCCACTCCTACATCTGATGTGCTTAATGTTTGTACTTAAAAGGTTTACCATTTCAAAATATTGTAGCCAAAGTGCAGCTGTTGGATTTTTTGAATTTGCTCGTATTTATTTTTGGAAGGTTGTGTACATTTCATCTAAAAACCTATTGCTGTAGACGTATTAAAGTCAATTTGATCAGAATCAAGCTTTTGATTCATAACAAGCAGAATACTGTCTCCAATAACTAATTTCAATCTGAGCCTGACATTTTAAAGCTGATCGATACAACCAAGGTCAGTCATAATACAATAAAAACCACCAAATCACACGAGAATACCTTTGAGGAGACTTGTGTCGTTTTCATTGCATATTAGTTGGACCGCTTTTGAATACAATCGCTGATCAAAGGTAACGATAGCAGGTTGTTCATTTTCGCATGCATGCTTGCTGACAAAGGATAATGTAGTGTAAATACATAACATATCACCTCATGCACCTAGGTCCATGTCTATCATTGTTAAAAATACACCAGAGGATTTTCAGGAAAATATCCCTTTCTCACCATTTGCATTAAACCTGCTACTAACAGCGGCCAATAACCGGTTTTCGTGAACGAAACATAATCTTAGAACCAACGTCACCTTAAATGATGAAAAATCTGCGAATGTAACAAGTGGTTTTTTACCTTCTGGCTGTCTGTAAATATAAACATCAATTTTCCGGCAGCAACAGGTTCCTACGCCGAGAATGCGTTCTGTTTGATAGGTGTGTAACCAAAGTTTCCACAGGGTAACGCATGCTACCAGACCCATAACATGAAAGGTATTATGACCATCAAGTGTTCTAAGGCTATGATATTAATTGTCTGCTACAAACTGTATATACATGTCCGTTAGGAAACTGTTTATATGTGTGTTATTAGCATTTGCTGCACTTGCTTCAAACTTCTGAGTAAGAAAAACAGAAGCACACACTATACACAATATCAATTACTGGTAGAAACTTTGAAGCATAGTGATAGAGCAACTGAACACTAAGTCCTAAATTCAAAGGGCAAAGAACCGACCTTTGACGGGCTGCCTACATGATATCTTGTCCTATTGAACATACTTTTGTATAACAATCTTTTGCGCTAAATACATCGTGTAAAAATTGCACAATTATTTGTGGCATAAACTGTGCATTCATACCAACAGATTAAATCACATCTGGCGTTGGGTACACAAAATAGTTTTGTCTTTATAAGCAGTCTTTAAATCATTACTGAAAAGCTTTGCTGCTGCTTTCGAAAGTTTCATTTGGTTTCTTTATAAGGATCGTCATATCTCTTTGCACAATACAAATCATTAAGTACTAATGATGCAGTATTTTTCGATGTTTTGTTTGCCATTTATGTCTGTTATAATTGCAGATTCCTCAAAATATTCGTCCAATCTATCTTCATTGTATTGAGCTCTGTAAGCTATATAACCACACATTTTCTTTATTTTGACTGTAAAGTCATAAATAGTTATTTTTATCCCCATTTCCATTAAAATGTCAACTGTTTTCATGCGTCTCCTGCATCAGCTTCTCTTGGTCTTCAGATGTTCTTGTTGGAAGTAGACAGGAATTGCCTTATCGGTTCTGAAATTGATATTGCACATTTGACGGTACACGGGATCTGCAGCTGCTGTTGGCAAGTCGGTTACAATTTCCAAACGTGAACGAAAGGCAGCAGCTCAATCATCTTTATGTGTTTCACAGATGTCTTGAAATGTCCTTTGAATGTCCAAAGTCCGAACAGCCAATACAGCATGACCTTTTTCTTTCTTAATACATTTTGCCGGTTAAACAAAACAAGCAGTGTTCTTTAAAAAATTAATGAATCAAGTTTAGATCTTGATGCCCTACATTCAGAATTTTGGTTCTTCTGTAACTCATCCTGGGAAATTATATTTTGATTACAATACTATTTTCTACATCCACATGAACGAACTGACCGGGTCTGTCAAATATGGTATAACTTGTTTGTCTTGCTCCGTTTATCGAACTGCACTATTTCCCTGTAAGCTTTGCTGCTTTTTTGCATGGTCTATACAGATGTTGTAAATTATGCACAGTTCCTTGTTACTGGACATTTTGAAATGAGACAACACCGTGTATACATATAATACAAAACCCCTGTAACTTTTTATTGAGCCAGTTTTGTCAAATTTGTCCTAGCGAAAGTTTAATAACGAAAAAATTGTATGGCTATAATAGGCTTCCGTAGTTTTTTGTTTTTCTCGCCACTGCTATAAATCGATTTTTTAATAGAGAAAAATAGCTTAATCAATGAAAAACATAATACGGGCAAAAGCCCGCGAAGCGGGCTTTGACCATTTATTTGTATCAATTTTCTGAAATACAGAGAGACATTACCTTATAGGCTATCAAGTCAAATAATTCCTGCCGTCATCTATTTTCGCGATGGAAAATCAAAGACCGCTGGAGCAACATAGGCACTTCGACAAACGCTACATGACACGTAGATGCATTCCTCAAGAAATAATACGTCATGGCAGTGATTATTGTGTAGCGAATCGTACTCTATGTTAATGTATTATATGTTTTTTCAACGCCAATTGCGATTTTTTGTTTTTCTTCCTGTTTTCCTGTTTCCCGGCCTTTACGGTAATAAGACAAATACCAAAGACTGCTGTACTTAATTTCGCGTTCACTTTTTCCAAACAAAATGTTCAGAAATATAACCCGTCTAAAATGTATTGCCTTAATCCCGACGCAATTAATCGAATAAGATTAGTCTCGAATTGATTTTATTCGTTCAATTCTGCACCTTATTTTTATTATTATCCTCATAAATTAATAAAAATATATATTTAAAAAACCTTCTTTGTTAAAATCATTAACCTCAGCGTTGTTTAGAGGTCTTAAATTTAAAGAGAGGTCACCACTGCGAAAATATAAATACCGAAATGCTGTGAGCAGTGTAATATCATTGGAGCAATATTCGATATTTTACCATAAACTTACAAAGGGTAAGTAAATTTGAAAAAATAAAATTGTCAAAGTCCAATTTGAAATAACTGTGCATTGACATTGATAACAAAGGTATTGGCCTACACGTAGAAAGTAAAACATACCATTTTTTTAAATGCGGGAAATGTTGCTCCCTTAAGTAGAAGATCGGGAATAATGGGCCATGTTCAGGTATTTAGGGGAGAAAAACTGCTTTAATTTGCAAGCCGCTACAATAATTTAATGATTTATGCAAACTTACCCATGTCTGCCATAACATCTCAGCAGGGTTTCTCCAGAAAACTATTTCTTGTGGAGAAATTTGCGTTTTTAATGACCATGTTGGGAATACATGGATACCATCTTTAGAAAACCAGGAAACTTTATATGAGCAGTGAATTTATAATTCTTTTTGGTGACAAAAAACCCTAATTTCCAGTCATTTTGTTGCAATTTCTTTGCTTTGTAGAGGCCTATAGTTAGTGTTTATGGGCACATATGCATACAAATGTACTTTAAATGCCTTATGTATGATCAATGCCTTTTCAACATTCTCGAGTTTTATTTCTTTTTACCAACAAATTTAAATGAAAAATTTAAAGAAAGACTGCTTTGTGACATAAATTAGTTGGTTAAGTACATAGAATGAGGCCTATATAAGTGTATATGGGGTTGTATGTATAATATTTAATTAGAAATTAAAGACTTTTTTTCAACCTGTTGACAACAACCAACTGCCATATATTATATATATATATATATATATATATATATATATATATATATATATATATATATATATATATATATATATATAAATGACCTTTTCACAGATGTTGACAGATTTTGACATGATCTGAAGTTTGTCATTAAATGTTTTAAATTGATAAATATTAACATTACACTTAAAGAGTTCCAGTTTAAAACAAAAATAAAATTCACACCCGGGCTCGAACGAATGACCATTGGAGTAAAAGACTACCGAGTTGACCACTCGGACATCCGTGTTGACATGAAAGAGCATGTAATTTATACCTTCTATAAGCAATACGCGTTATGTCAAAATATATAACGACACAAACAAAACTTTCCAAATTATACAATCAATTCGGGTTTGCAACGCTTGTTAATTTACAGGTTTTTATATCATCAAAATATGCATTTAATTGATATATTAGGGCATGGTAAATATTAAGTATAACTGTTTTCTTTAAAAAAAAAACCAACATAACTTCAACGAACATTTGCATGTCTCAATCAGTTTTTCAAGATTTTTCAATTTAACAAAACGTAAAAAGATCCATTTAAGTATAACAAACGTGGCTCTTACATAAGGTTAAAATGAGCTACTCAAGAATAAGCGCACTACTTCTATTAATTGAAAAAGGTTAGCCGCTTTCTATCGCTATCTTTTTGTAATTAACGAAAGACAACTTCCTTTTTGAATGTGTGCGCGTTTACATGTCTACGGAAGATGTCACGTTTCAATGCTTAAATTACTGTTTTAACATATTCAAATAAAGATCATTACGTTACTATAGTAACATAAGCTCGTTTGGATTGCTGAGAAGAAATCAATCTCTTGAGAATATAGTATTCTTTGAATGTTCGATAATAATCTAAACAACTAACTAGTATGTGCGTGTATTTTTGTATCCATACGAAAATTGTCAACATCGATTGCCGAAAGTGTTGTTTAATTGCAAATATCAAGTAAACAATTCATATAGAGTGAATAACCTACACCGATTGCGGTTTGCCATTCTGTCGATTGTTAAATGGAAAAAAGAACCCACATACCCGTAGCCAGAGAGAGGGGGGGATGCGTTGGGTGCGTTCGCACCCAGTATTTTTTGACAAATCAAAAAATGTAAGATAAGTAGCACCCGACATTGTCGACGCAAAAACGGTTATTTATCTGTTCTATCGTATATAGATCAAATTGATACTGAACTAGTGTTTTCTATCTTTTGTCATCGTTATTGATGTCTGTTAAAGCTATAGCTAAAATAGATATCATAAAATAATGATGATGCCTACTTATTGTGGGTTGAAATCTCAGTCCAATAACCTTTTTGACAATCATCTAAATGACTGGACAATTTGATTACCTTGAAAAAATAATCTTATAAAAAAGAAAGTACATTTTATATGATTATTAACGGAATGTTATGCCAGCTCATGAAAATGACTGAAATCAAAGGACACCCTGTTGACATTTGCCGAATACTAATGAGGCACTGGTTAATATGTTTGCATTATACCAGGAGTTATAACATGTACATATTGTGCACAGCATTTTCGACATATTGTTTTGTCTTTTTTGTTGAATATCCTATACAAACATGTTCGGATCACCTAATGGTTTTCCAACAAAAAAATATCAGCGATGCTCAAGACAGGATAATGTTTTGTTCTATGGCAAGAAAACAAATCATTTCTACAAAGCAATGTAGCTTTTGTAGTTTACCAACACTAAATGGCGTCTATTCTGCTCCACATACAGAACTTTCCACAGTGTCAAACTTGACATTAGGAATTATTTCCTTCTCTAAAACAGTTGTTATAATGAAATATAAAACTGTATAACATATGATCAGGTGAACATTAAAGTTTAATGTGTTCATTAATTGTGACTGATCTTGAGCATTATGTGCAAATAACTCAAAATCTTTTCTTCAATGTCCTGGTATTTATTGTTTAGGACTCAGAGACCATGGGGCCAGTAGTGTGTGGTTATAGGGTCTTTATGGAGCCTTTAAGGGACCCTTTCACGTTTGGGTTAATTGACACAATTGAAAAAAGTTGTTTCAGATTCGCAAATTTTCTTTGTAGTTATGATATTCGCGAGGAAACAGTAATCCTGAATATTTAACATGCTCTAAAATAGCCATTATATGCATCTTTTGACGCTTTAAATACCCGAAAATTATAAAGCGTTGCACTGCGAAACGAATTTATAATTTGGAGAGTTCTGTTGTTATCGTTATATTTTATGAAACTACGACGATTGCGTAGATAAAATTTAAAATACACCTGTCATTGTATCCGGAAGGATGGCCGAGTGGTCTAAAAAGTAGACTTTTTACTCCACGACTCCAGGGGTCAATGGTTCGAACCCTGCTGCGGGTTACCTTTTTCCTTTTTGTAATTTTATTCTTGATTTATTTACTGGAGCTTTTTATATCCAATGTTTATTTTTATCAATATAAAGCATTTAATGACAAACTTAAACACATGCCAAAATTTGTGAAAAGGACCCTTAAATTGCTATATGTTTATGAAATTCGTTTAGAAAATATAACTAATTTGTAAGCAATAGTTTTAAAAATAGTTACCAGTTATACCATTTTGATTTCTGTTTAGTATTGATGAAGATTGGAGAAGACCGAGTTTTGTTGATCAGTGTTATTCGTACCATACACTATAAGCACGTTTGAGGAATTTCAGGCTTCTGGTACTATCCATAGTAGCAGATTAACAATTGTTTTGAAAAAAGGTAAATTTTGAATTAAGAATTATGGAATGGTAAAATACACCAATTTATCAAGCTTCCAAGATTCCAATAATTAATGATATTTTATACCGTTCTTATTGTTGATTTTACATTCTATATTTTTTTTGTTGCATATGTAAACTAAGTGTATGCGCGCATTCTAGTGTCGGGTTAAAATCTGTATAAAATAATGTATTTCCGTGACTGACCAAATAAGGTGGTTATTGAAAAACGGTTGTGTGGAATGCATAGTTGTGATATCATATTCATGTCGATCAGTTACTGAGTATGATCAATGAAAGTGAAATTTCTTATCAAAATGTTCTATAACTTCAGTCTCTAAATACAGACAAATAGTCACAAGAATGCAGGGTTTTACGTTTCATTCTTAAATTTTTCTAGAGGTATGACCTCCAAACCCCACGATTGTAGAAGGGGGACGCCACTTCGTTGCTAAATAACAATCGTTTATTAGAAAATTTGCACCCCCCCATTTCAAAACTCTAGCTACGGGCCTGACAAAAATAATATTTTCGCATTGAGGGATTTTTTTTCAACACAGAATAAAAACATATATTTATTTTTTTTTTCTAATGATTTATTAATTATTTATAACAAAATACACACATTCAGAAATACTTAACTTCGTCCAATGCTTTAAACTAATTTACAAATGCTTAAGTAGCCTTTAACGTGTTGCTTTTGAGAATGTCAACCCCCACATGAAACAACAGCAACATGTTGCCAAATAACGTTTAATGAAGTATCAAAACGTACGGATCCGGTTTGATTTCTTTATCCGGCAGACATTTACACCAGGGATTTGCCTACAATTTTCGGAGAGAATATTGAGTGGAGAATAAAAAGAAACAGTATGATGGCACATCGTAAATTAATTCAGCATATTTATTTGTATGCGTGATTGCAAGGGTGTCACATAACGCTTGCAAATGTACATGACGTTCTAATTCACGCATATTTTAAAATTCAAAAGCATAAGCTGAATTCTGTCATTTATTATTTAATTTTAAAGAAGTATTTTTACTGCTTCGATTTACGCTGTTTACAATGATATCATGTACAAGATCGCACACTTACATTAACCTTACCTGCGCCATATGCAAGACTGATTGACATATTGTTGTTTTACATACGTTGTTATGAACTAGACGGCCCCGAGTTCGGTGAGATAAAATTGTTTCTCTGTATTTAAAAAATCAATAAATTTTACATCAGCTTTTGATGTACAATACTTAAAAATGTTCCAACTGGATACGTTCACATTTAAAAAAACTCTTAAGGTTACGCATATTCCCAAGTAAGAATGCTTGTGCGTAACCGAACAATCAATGTATTTTATTTGGATCTTAAGTGCGTTTAATGGTTATAGTGATTAAACGGTTTCATGGTAAACGTTCGTATATATTTAAGTTAAAAATGACGTTAATATATGGACAATTCTGTTCGCCACATAGAAGAAATGTGAAATGTTTATCTCAGTGTGTAAAAGACTAAATGTAATTCTTTAATTGATTTAATTTTGACTGTCAAAACAAAAAAACAATACACGAATATCAATAATTTTAGATGTCATTTGATTTTCAGTAATTGTCTGTCGAATTACAACAAAGTCTTTGACTAGATTCCTTAATGTAATCAATTCCGTTCATAATCAACCACAATTTATCTTTGATAAGTACAATGTAACATTTTCCCCATGATTGCCAAGGATATTCCCATTCTCAGAAAGAGAATTATACGTATTGTATCAATATACGTATTGTATATACTATCAAGTATATGTAGCACACTTATTGCGACCTGTGTCAAACTGAAGGACTTGTGTGTCTGACCGATTACGGTTTATATCGACGGTACTACAATATAACTATAGTGAACAATTACATAACTGATATGGTTTACTTTGTAATATATTACTTATTCAAATAGTATGTCCATGTTAAAAACAACTTTAGAGACATACAAGCTACAATGTCAATACTGCACAGGAAAAAAATATCGTGAACTGTCACGACGGGACTTTGTCGTAATGAACAACAGAAAATAAACATGTTACATTAGTAGCAATAATAACACAAGTGCACATCTACCAGTATTGACAAAGTTTAAAACAAGTTCATACATTACAGAGGACATCATTTAAGTGCTGAACAAAAGTAAAATCGATGCAATGAAACAACCAGCCGCAGTACAATGATTGTGTTGCTTCTCCATTCGATACATTATTTGTATTATTTACAGTAGTCGCCAAGAGCTTAGTGCACTTGAACAGCTCTACATTACGAGACTCGTGAAAATGAGATGAAAACATTACACTTCTTACCTGCCACAGTGCTCTTCAAGTTAGTAGACTTCAGTTGTTAAAGAAACATATTTAGCTCTAAGTAAAAAATATGTAAAGAATAAAGCCGGTTCTTTTGATAACATTAATCACTTTAAGTAATTCACGCTGGTTTTGAAAAATGGATATTTGCCATCATTTAAAAAAATTACCACCTTAACTCCGGTAGTTATGGTTATGCTTAAATGTATAATTTTAAGGAAGTGCATTGTTTTATGTGCAGGTGTGCCACTTTCTTGCACACTGATTATAACTAAGAATAAATAGCCAATATGGGCTGTTTATATCAGTGTTAATACACTACTATTAAGACTTCTTTTATCATTGATATTATCAACAAACGAATAAGCTTGGAGTTCCTTTATAAACAGGCCAAGGGGCAGATATTTGGATAATATATTTATAGGAACTGGGGTAAATATTACTTTAATATTTCTTATTACATTTAAGTTAATTTTTGCACTGAAACCATGCTAGCTTCTGAGATTTAAAACCAAGTAACATTTATTAAATATCAACTGAATTAATGTTTATATAAATGTTTAAATGGTTTTGCTTTTTTGTGTGTTAATACTGTAGTTATGCATGTGTACTTGTCATTTGTCTATGTGTTAATGGATTTAGTTATTAAATGCTGGCTGTCGAAATGTAATAATGAACACAATGGGTACAAAACCACCCAATGTCACGGTGATTTTCAATGAATAGATCTCAGTTTTCCGGGTGGATGCAGAATACAGGCATCACCCAACGGGAGGTTTCCGGGTGAGTGAGGCAGAGGCCACCACCAACGACGGTTGGGCAGACAGCTGCCATATCTGAGAGAAGGCGGTATCGGCGACAAGGGCCGACCGGGATGCGCCACAACGAGGGTTGTTCTGGCAAGTGTTGGACATCGCCAGAGGACCGAGGGTCGGGCTAGGGTAATCTGTGCCGCAGTAAGCAAGATACGTTGGACGCCGCCAGGAAACCTAAGGTCAGGCGAGAACTATCCGTGTCGCGGTGGGGTGGACACATGGGGCGCCACCAAAGGGTCGAGGACCTAGTGTGAGAGTGGTATTATCTGTTGACAGCTGTGAAATTTTAAGTCAGCCAGTGACTTTATGATTGTTATTTTTATATGTTTTGTATTGGTACCATATTATCTGATAGCGATTAGGATAAACTAACATGCATGCGGTTCCTACTAATATAAGTGTTTTAGAATAAAATGTAGCAAATATTAAGACATCTATTAAATGAAGTATTTACAATTTCATCTGTCTCTATTATCATTTCCATGATCAAGGCTCGAGCCGCTTGTCACTTATTAATCACTCCGTGACAAGTATTGACGCAGTAGTCCATCTAGATGTTAACAGCGAAGGGGAGCTATGATTACCTGCTCCAAAACCTTCGGTAGTCAACTACTGGCACTATGTTAACTTATTGTCATCAGAGTAGAGAGCGTGTTTCTGTTCTGTGTCCATGGTGGTTCTGTTTCTCTCATTTGGTACAGGTATGAAGTTGATGCGTATAACTCTACTCGTAGCTATGCCAACAGCTACGTTCGACTCCGCATCAGTCGATTCGACAATTATTGCCTGAAGCCGCATGATCATGAACACTTTGATGTAGGAGAACACCATTATGAGACATGGGGTATAGTGACCAATGACTGCGACGAAGAGGACGAAGTCACGTTTGTTGGACGGCTCCAAGATACAAAAGTGTTCATCGGAATGCTTTATCCTGTCACCAACGAATAGAGGTGTCCAAATAGCGACCACGCAAAACCTGAACAATATTGAATATCAAATTTCACCTTTTACAAAAATTGTCATGGTTAATGTTCAGATTTATTTTTCATTCGATTGTACATACCGGTAATGTAATATTTATTTTATTATTGCATTGACCTTTATTTCATTATTTGAAATCTCTGTAATAAATTTCATTATCTTGTTACTTTATATTCCTTTGGGATATTGCTTTATATTAATCGAATTATCAGGAACGTCAACAGAAGCCGTTGGTTTTAATTACAATTTGGAGGCTTTAAAGCACGACATATTGGAGCGGATATCACAAACATGCACGTCATAACAGAAGATATTAATTTTCGAAAAAGGATCGGCACTAGTATTTATTTAGATCGATGTTGCAATTATTTTATTTCGAAAATGGTAAAAATGATATCGCGAGACTTAAATTTATAAACAAATATATTCGCTTCATCCGTGATATTTCTGTTTTTTAATATTGCGTTAGATTAATTTTATATTAATGTACAAGTTAAACTGATTCTTTGAGCTTTTCCGGGACAATACAAAAATGAGAATCATGTTTTTTTCGTCGGTTACCACATAATCGAGGAATGGGTAGCCGCTTATTTAAATGTTATGAAATAATTGCAATGGATGTGCATCCGTTAAAGATACCTTTTCGCAGATTTTGCCATGTATTGTTTGTCATTAAATGCTCTATATTGATAAATGTAAACATTTGATCTAAAAGGCTCTAGAAAAAAATAAAGAAAGAAAAAAGGAACCCTTAACTGGGATCGGACCACTGAACTCTGGAGTAATAGTCTAACTCTTAGACCAATCGGCCATCCGAGAGTGTTGTATTTTATTCCTTATATAAGCAATCCTCGTAGTGTCACAAAATATAACGACAACAACAGAACTATCCAATTTATTCTATCGTTTCGCTTTGCAACACTTGATAATTTTTAGGGTTTTAAATCGTCAAAAGATGCATGTGATTGACCTTTTAGAACATGGTAAATGTTCAGTATTACTGTTTCTTCATATATATCATTACTTCAACAAAAATTTGCGAATCTTTTTTATTTTTTATTTTATCATTTTTCCAACACGTGAATATCTCCCTTTTATGGGTTTTGTTACCAGAGAATAACAGATCATAAACCATTTTGTGGCTTATTAATTTCTAAATATAATGCTTCTTTAAAATGGCATTTAACTAATGGAATTTCCCACCCACCATTTTATGGAGATGTTTTGAAGCTTGTTCGCAAATCTAAATGTCTTAAAGAAAATGTATATTTTAAACATTTCAATTTAATAAACTCATTTTTGTCAAAATGATATGATGTTAACGTACTTAAAAACACGTGCTTGTTGGTTTTCGATTCACTATATCTTTCTTCTCTGTTAAATTTGGAATCATTAATGTAATTACCATTTTATATGGTTGATTCTTAAATATTTAATTACCTAAGCTGGTTTTATTAGTAATTCAATTTTACAGTACCGCCCCTTTAATAGTTTTATTTTTATGTTACAGCACTGCCCCTGGATTTTGCTCACGTCATCGTATCTTCCCTTGTCAATTACGATATTCTTTCTCTGTTCCCGGGCTACATAGACTTTTGTGAGGTCATCTCTTCATACTGCATACTTTCAATAAATTAATCTACATGCATAGGTCATTTGGGTTTAAAGCGTATAATTTAAATTATATTTTCTCTCTTAGAGTCGTTTCTTTTTTTATTTATTTTTTTAGCATTCACATAAACAACCAAGCTATGTAATATGAAGCCTTTACATCCAGTATCGCTGCTTCTTCCTGTATTTGCGCGATGATGATCTTAAATAACTACATGACGCTATATTCTTAAATCTTTTTCTATAAAGAAGGAATGTGGTTGACACTTGTTTGTTGTTTATTTCATCGTTCCTCAAAAATTATCTTGCTCTGGTATCTTTCATACCATTGAGTAATTACATGGTAATTAAATTGAATGCGTTTTAATTTCCTTTTATTATTGTTTAATTTAAGTTACAATGCTTTGAGGCAAAATTTTATTTACACTTAAATGTATCATGAATATTGCTGGGCCAAGTGTGAGGTTGGGCGCTCTTAAACCGGTTTAAACCCCCAATGCTTTGCATTGACCGTTCCAAGACGGTGACCCCAGCTTTATTCTTATATGTGTTTATGTTGTTTTGTACTGTGCTAGTTTGTGCCGGTTTGTAATGTTTTGGCAATCGGTCACTTGCCATAAATAAAGGACCTACTAATCGTATATAATTATAATTCAATACTGCTCCAGCAGCTGGAGTTTCACGTCTTTATAGTAATTATATGTGTATCACCCTGTCTACAATCCGGTTGGTTTATGATGCTGTATTGGCTTTAATTATTGAAATGGAGTTTAAACACGGACAATCGTTATTTGAACATTAAGCTTTTACACCAACGTTAACAGCCCAGGAAATCCGAAACCTTGTGAGCAGTGTAATACCATTGGAGCAGTGTTCGATATTTTAGCATAAACTTACATAGGGTAGGTAAATTGGAAAAAATTAAAGTGTCAAAGTCCAATTTGAAACAACTGTGTATTAACATTGACAACAAAAGGTATTGGCCTACATATATAAGAAAAACTTACAAATTTTCTTAAAACATGAGGGAAATGTGGCTCTCTGAAGTAGAAGATCGGGCAAAATGGACCATGTTCAAGTATTTAGGGGAGAAAAACTGATTAAATTTGCAAGCCACTACAATTAGTAAAGGATTTATACAAACTAACACATGTCTGCCATAACCTCTCTGCAGGGTTTCTCCGGAAAATATTTCTTGTGGAGAAATTTGCGTTTTTAATGACCATGTAGGGAAAACATAGATACCATCTGGAGAAGACCAGGAAACCTATTATGAGCAGTAACTTCATAATTCTTTTAGGTGACAAAAAACCTTATATCCAGAAATTGTGTTGCCATGTCTTTGCTTTGTAGAGGCCAATAGTAAGTGTATGTGGGTACATATGCATACAAATGTACTTTAAATACATTATGTATTATCAATAGTACCTTTTCAACATTCTCGAGTTTTATATTTTTTTACCAATACAATTTTTGAAAATTCAAATAAAGACTAAGCTGCTTTGTCACAAAAATTAATTGGTGAGGTGCATATAATGATGTCTTAATAAGTGTTTATCGGGGTGTATGCATTATATTTAATTAGTCACAGAATTAAAGGAGGTGGAAGTGATGATCGCAATCCTTACTTCATTGATTCACTTTTAAGAGCCTAAAAGCAAAAGTAATGACTTTTGAATACAGATGTAAATAAGTTAAACAGTTGAATGATACTGTCAACAACAACTCCAAGCAATTTCAATGGATACCCAGCAGACTCATTTTCATTTGTTTAACAGCGAAACCTCACATCATCATCCAGGTCTACGCACCAACAACTTACTAAAAAGACGAGGAGATTGAACAGCTCTATAAAAAATTAGAGCGCATCATAGTCAATGCCCCCAGCAAAGACATCCTCATTGTCCAATGCGAGTGGAACGCCAATTTTGGACCAGAAGCATACCAATACTGGTCAGGGACAGTAGGTAGATTTGGCTTAGGAGAGGCCAACGTCAGAAGTTTGAGACTTTTTTGTTTGCCAGAAGCCACGAACTCAACCTGACCAACACGCTTTACCCACACAAACCGTCCTGAACAGCGACCTGGCATGCTCAAAACGGTCGAGTACAAAACCAGATGGATTTCATACTGGTGCTGCGACAGTTTAAGTCCAATGCGAGCACATGGACGTTTCTTGACGCAGACATTGGCAGTGACCATGGAATAACGCTCACCATCATCAAGCTGAAGTTAAAGAGCAAGCGCATCGCAAAGAACCCTCAAGTTAGGTTTTACTTGGAGAAATTGAAAGATCCAGTGTTAACATATGCATTTCAAGCAAGGATATGTAACAAGCTTGCAGCCCTGGACATCTTAGACGATGACATCGACACCATTAGCAATAACATCAAAGACGTCCTTCTGGCATTTGCTGAAGAAGTGCTTGGGAGATAGAGAGAGACAGAAGAACAAGCCATAGGTGACGACCTTGATAATGGAACTGTGTGACAAAAGACGAGAGCTGTACTAGGCACAAAGTCCGGGTGAGGGATATCGAAAGATGCTGAGAATTTTTAATGTTTAGCCAATACAACATATTTGTATCTTCAAAACTGTCTCAGTTAAATCTGTGCTCGAGTAAAATAACTTTTGTTTATCGTATAAGCCTGTCTGGAAGTTGTTAAATAATTTTAATTTGTGTTACGCAATAATGTTGTTTCAGTACAAGTGCTTCACTCTGTAGTATGGACCAAATTTTGACTCGCAACAACGACATATCTTCTTAACACAAATGGAACGTATGCAGGACTGGACCCGTCTCTTCTCTGAAAATAGCTTTTTGGTTTTACAATTTGGCTTTTGTTCTTCAGTTTCTTTTATTAAAGACAATTAACAAGCATGCTTCAATTGATTCTTTTTATTGAGGAAAGATAGTAATTAAACCGCGATTTTAAAAAGGAAATGTAAAATATACAAGTGCAAATGGGTGATTTGAAATGTTTTGTTTTGTAACTTTTGCCATGGTATAGTTATGAAAAATTGCACATAAATTATTTTATACACACGTTTACAGCATTGAATATTGGTCTTACAAACGCCTCCGTAAAACTGACGGGAAAAAGAAAGGATTTGTTCCATGAATATTGTTGTTGTGTTCCGACTCAAAGAAATGCGTTGTTTACACTTGAAATGACGTTGACATCGATATCTGTAAACGCTCACTAGGGAAATCTTACATTGGCCGTGTGCATATGCTTGACTCTCTTGTGCCGATTAGATTGATTTTTCGTGAATACTATGTTTTATTTACATTATATAAAAACTTACATGTACTTACATGTCTATGCTTTACTTAATTGTTAAAACGTAGCTTATAAAAAGTTAAACTTGTACTTCACATTTCATAATTTGGAAATTAAGTCTAATATGGGTCAATCAGTGATGAATAAGTTGTGCGCTTTAATAGATAAATGTGTTAAAATTACCTTTTCACGGACTTTGGCATGATTTGAAGTTTGTCGTTCAATGCTTCAAATTGATGAATGTAAACATAAGACTTATAGAGTTCCAGTTAAAAACAAAAATACAATTCACACCCGGGCTCGAACGAATGACCATTGGACAAATAGACTACCGCGTTGACCACTCGGTCATCTGTGTTGACATGAAAGAGCATGTAATTTATACTTTCTATAAGCAATCATCGTAATGTAAAAATATAACGGCACAAACAGAACTTTCCAAATTAAACAATCAATTCGCGTGTGTAACGCTTTATAATTTACAGGTTTTTAAATCATTAAAAGATGCATTTAATTGATATGTTAGAGCATGGTACTAAATGTTTAGTATTACTGTTTTCTTGCAAAAAACCAACATAACTTTAACGAACATTTGCAAGTCTCAATCATTTTTTTCAGTTTTGTCAATTTAACAAAATTTAAACAGATCCATTTAAGTATATTCAACGTGGCTCGTACATAAGGTTAAAATAAGCTGCTTAAGAATAAGCGCACTACGTGTATTACTTGAAAAAGTTAAGCCGCTTTCTATCGCTATCTCCTTTAATTAACTAGAGAAAACTTCATTTTTGCATGTGTGCGCGTTTACATGTCAACGCAAGAACATGTCACGTTTCAATGTTTTAATTACTGTTTGAACATATTCAAATAACGACGATTGCGTAACCATAGTAACACATTCTCGTCGTTTTGAATGCTGAAAAGATATCCATCTCTTGAGAATAAAGTATTCTTTGATGTTCGAAAATAATCTAAACAACTAACTATTATGTACGTGTAATTTTTGTAGCTATGCGGGAATTTTCAACATCGATTGCCGTACGTGTTGTTAATTGTAAATATCGAGAAAACCATTAATATAGAATGAACAACCTAAACCGATTGCGCTTTGCCATTCTGTCAATCGTTAAATGGAAAAACGAACGCAAATTATATATTCGCAGTGAGGGATTTTTTTCAAGAAAGAATAAAAACATAGATTTATCTTTCTTTTTCTTATGATTTATTAAATACAAATGTATTTATAAATAAATACACACACTCACACATACTCAGCTTCGTCCAATGCTTTTGAGGATGTCAACCCCCAAATGAAACAACAGCTACATGATGCCAAAATAACGTGTAATGAAGTATCAATCCGCAGGGAAACGTACGGATCCGGTTATCCGAAATACATTTACACCAGGGATTTGCCTATAATTTTCGGAGAGAGTATTGAACGGAGAAACAAAGAAACAGTATGATGTAACTTCGTGAATTTATTCAGAATATTTATTTGTAGACGAGAGTGCAAGGGTGTCACATAACACTTGCAAATGTACATGGCATTCTAATTCGCGCATATTTTGCAAATTCAAAATCATAAAAAGAATTCTGAAAGCTATTATTTCATTGTATATATGTATTTTTACTGCTTCACTTACGCTGTTTGAAATGACATCCTGTTAACGATCTTACACTGGCATTAACCTTACCTGCCCCATATGCAAGACTGGCATATTGTAAGATAAGATTGACATAATTATTGTTTCTTACACATACGTTGTTATGAACTAGACGGTCCCGAACTCAGTGGGATAATATTGTTTCTCTCTTTGTAAAAACTTAATAAATTTTACTTCAGCTTTTGATTTCCAATACTTAAATGTGCCAACTTGATACGTTCACAATAAAAAAGCTCTTGTGTGTTACCGAACAAGCTATTTATTTTATTTGAATCTTAAGTGCATTGAATGGTTGTACTGATTAAACGGTTTTATGGTAAACGCTCGTATATATTTAAGTTGAAAAGGACGTAAATATATGGACAATACTGTTCGTCACATGGAAGAAATGTGAAATGTTTATCTCAGTGTGTAAAATACTAAATGTAATCCTTTAATTGGTTTTATTTTGACTGTCGACAGAAAAAAAGCAATACACGAATATCAATAATATTAGTTGTCATTTGATTTTCAGTACTTGTTTGTCGATTTACAATGAAGTCTTTGACAAGATTCCAAAATTTGATCAATCCCGTTTATAATCAACCACAATTTAACTTTGATAAGTACGGTGCAAAATTATCCACGTGATTGCCTAAGATATGTCCATACTCAGTAAAATAACTACCGGTATACTTATTGTACAAATTACATGTAGCACATATATTGCGACCTGCGTCAAACTAAAGAATGTGTCGTGTGTCTGATCGATTACGGTTTATAACTTTATATCTGCAACACAATTGATAAAACGGGATCTTTTGATAAATTTAATCTCTTCTTCTAATTATAATCAATTCACGCTGGCTTTTACAAAATGGAGATTTGCCATCATTTCAAGAAAAATCTTAATTTTACTCCGGTAGTTATGGTTATACTTAAATGTATTCTTTTTAAGGTGGTGTATTGTTTTCATGCCTGATGTGCAGGTGTTCTATCGTTTTGCACACTGATTAAAACTAAGATTAAATTGCGAATGTTGCGTTGTTTATATCAGTGTTAATGAACACGTAATGAGACTTCTTTTTCATAGGTGTTATCAACGAAGGAATTAGCATGGAGTTCCCTATAAACAGGCATTATAAGAGCATGCAACGTTGTTGGTTTATAGGTCATTCTTTTTTTCAAATATGGCACGATTAGGACGATTGAATAGCAAAGTGTTCAGATACATTTAAATAATTAATATTTGCAACAAGAACATTTATTTCTATTAAATAAGTGACCAATCAACTGGATACACACTAAAACAAGTAATTTCGTATTTCAAAAACAATTTCTGATAGTTTACTTGAATAATAACAGGTTCTACTACATTTACAGAGCCTCTGTATGTAAGTCTCATGGGTATCCAGGCGATCGACATTATATCGTTTTGAACTTAACTTGCCTGAAATATGATGGGATTTATGTACTGACCTTGCAATACATAGATGTCAGATTTGCTGTGTGTCCTGACGTATCAATGGTATAGTGTCCAATATTTGAAGGATGAACTTCAGGTCGGCTCGACGCAGATTATGAAAAATAGGCATACTTACCACTACTGTGAAATTCAACGTGTGCTTTCATTTCGTTATATTACAGCTGTTGTTTGGTAATAAGACAAACGTTCAGAAAATGCACCATCAAAATTGAGTATGATTATAATCCAAGAAATCTGTATTAAAACCATATATTAATGTCATTGTAACAAGAGTGTCACTTACATGTTTTACAACATCTATTGTTAACAAACAAAAAACGAATGACGCATCTCTTAAGACAACTATGCAACAAAATAAACATCGTACAGGGTGGTATGTTTCAATACATTTCGTTAAACTTTCACTTATTATTCTAAAGGCAAAGGCTAGTGTCAGTATGGCAAGCGTAACCAATAATTGTGTGGTACTTTCTTAAACAGTTGCTCATCTGTGTTTAATGTACATGTACATAGATTCTACATGCAAAGATTTAAAACAACAATCTTAAAAAGGTATGTTCATTATTATTGATTTTACAATTTTTGTTCGCATGTTTACCCTTATTTTGTAATGTAAAGAAAGGCGAAATTCGCCTTGATTTAAGATAAGTACATTTGTTTCAAACGCACTAATTACGCAAAATATTCATTCTTAAATAGGTATTTGTTTATTAAACAAAGTCATTTCCGCGCTTGAATGTTTTTTACCTTTTGCATCTACACAAGCATTTAATTACTTTAATAAACGCCAATCGAAACTCTTTGTTCGTATAGGCATATATGAAAGGATTTAGCGTTGAGTTAAAATAAGTCATCCAAAAAAAGAAAGTGTAGAGATCGGCGGGTACGAAGTCCGGCGCCCACGCGTACGTGTCAAATGCGATATAGAACGGGAACCAACATATAAGATAAGAGCCTACAACGAACGTTAAAGTCACGAAGATTCGCCGTTCGCGGCAGTTCCCTGCAGTCGTCTTTGGAGCTCGACGCTGTTGGGATCTGCTGTTGTATGTATGATCGGTATCAAGTATTGACGAATGAGTACATCTAGATGTTGACGGCGGAGGGGAACTATGATTACTTGCTCCACAACCTTCGGTAGTCAACAAATGGCACTGTGTTAGCTTATTGTCATTATAGTAGCGAGCATGTTTCTGTTCTGTGTCCATGATGGTTCCATTTCTCTCATTTGATACAGGTATGACGTTGATGCGTATAACTTTACTCGTAGCGATGCCAACAGCGACGTTCGACTCCGCATCAGTCGATCCGACAATAATTGCCTGGCGCCGCATGGTCATGAACACTTTGATGTAGGCGAACACCATAATAAGACATGGGGTATAGTGGCCGATGACTGCGACGAAGAGGACGAAGTCACGGTTGTTGGACGGCTCCCAGATACAAAAGTGTTCCTCGGAATGCTTCATCCTGTCACCCACGAATGGAGGAGTCCAAATAGCGACCACGCAAAACCTGAAAGATATTGAATATCAGACAAGAACATCGAATTCCACCTTTAACAAAAAAATGTCATTGTTATTAAAGTTCAAATGTTTGTGTCATTAGATTGTAAATACCAGTAATATAATATTAATTTTATTATTGCATTGATCTTTATTTCATTATTTGAAATCTCTGTAATAAATTTCATTTTCTTGTTACTTTTTATTCCTTCGAGATAGTCTTTATATTAATCGAATAATCAGGAACGTCAACAGAAGCCGTTGGTTTTAATTACAACCTTGAAGGCTTTAAAGCACAACATATCAGATCAGATATAAAAAACAACAACATGCACGTCATAACAGAAGTTATTAATTTCCGAAAAGGATCGGCAATAGTATTTTTTTAAGATCTATCTTGCAATTATGTTATTTTGAAAATGGCGAAAATAGTATGACGAGACTTGAATTAAAAAAATTATATATATCCGCTTCATCCGTGATGTTTCTGTTTTTAATATTGTATCAGATTAATTTAATATTAATGTACAAGTTACACTGATTCTTTGAAATTTTCCGTGACAATACAAACATGGGAGTCAAGCTTGTTTTCGTCGGTAACCACATTATTGACGAATGGGTAGCCGTTTATTTCAAAGCTATGTAATAATTGCGATTGGTGTGCATCCGTTAAATACCGATAATATAATATTAATTTTATTATTGCATTGACCTTTATTTCATTATTTGAAATCTCTGTAATAAATGGCATATTCTTGTAACTTTATATTCCTTCGGGATATTGCTTTATATTGATCGAATAATCAGGAACGTCAACAGAAGCCGTTGGTTTTAATTAAAACCTTAAAGGCTTTAAAGGGGCCTTTTCACAGATTTTGGCATATTTTGAAGTTTGTCATTAAATGCTTTATATTGATAAATGTAAACATTGGATCTTAAAAGCTCCAGAAAAATATCAAGAATAAATTAAAACAAGGAAAAAAAAGTAGCCGGTACCAGGGCTCGAACCAGTGACCCCCGGAGTCCTGGAGTAAGTCTGAAGTAAAAACGCATTAGCCCTCTCGGCTATTCCGCCGAGCATACACAGCATTGGTATTTTATACCTTATATAAGCAATCTTCGTAGTTCCGTAAATTTAAACGACAAAAACAGAACTCTCCAAATTATTCAATCGTTTCGCGTTGCAACGCTTTATAATTTTTAGGTTTTCAAATCGTCAAAAGATACATATAATGGCTATATTGGACTATGGTAAATGTTCAGTAATACGGTTTCCTCACAAATATCATAACTAAAACGAAAATTTGCGAATCTGAAACAACTTTTTTCAATTTTGTCAATTTACCAAACCGTGAAAAGATCCCTTTAAAGTATGACATATCAGAGCGGATATCAAATACATGACATGTTATAACAGAAGATATTAATTTCCGAAAAAAGGATCGGCAATAGTATTTAGTAGTATCAAAAAATCTGATTTAATATATGTTTTTCAGTGATTTTTTTTTGTTGCTTTTTTTGTTACAGCCTGTGCCATTTGGATTGGGAAAATTAGCGCGATAAACCATGAAATTGGGAAAAATAGCGCGATAAACCATGAAATTGGGAAACATTATAAATATGATTATAAGAACAGAATTAAAATTATTAAAGCATGTTTGACAGCATTTTTATATTATAAAGTGCTAATTTAATGTGTTCTTACAATGAAGAAAATGTTAAGTTACTATCCTTCCACATGCATATTAAACTTGCAATAATCTATATAGATTCTTAAATATACCATTTAATCATAACCTCTTTAACGGTAAGAATTTAATTCAGTATTTTTATTAAATTAAATATCATATGGTCAAAACATTAACAAATATTTATTAAAAAAACAACTTTAGTGGTCCTGCTATGTCAATGATGTATTAAATGGAGTTAAAATAATTTATTTCACATCTTTACCTTTCAACATCTTGCACTTGACATCCTCCGTTCAATGCTATTTCAGTAAACTGTAAAGCGTGACAAACATAATAAAGCAGAATATGCATATGAATCTGATTATACACAGATCCACTAACATATAAATCATATCATGTTTGTCTCTTTTCATTTTCGAACGATACTCATCTTAAATGCATTAACTTTGTGAGTACCGGTAGACTCACTCCAATTTCGCAACACTGATTTCCGTGATGCACATTCACTGTGAAGATTTCTAATAAATAGTTGTTGTTTTTTTCTCGAACGTTGTATTTTGCGTTAATTGACACACGCATTAAATTATTCCGTAATAACCATATGATATCCGTTGTTAATTGAATGTTATTTATCATTTTCGCCGCTCATCGCAAATTTCTCGTCTGCTTGCCGCCATCTTGGACGTGTGTAAAAACAGGCGTTTACAATCGGGATACATCGATTATCGTCGGTATCCTCCACAATATTGAGAGAGATGTGGATAGCAACATAAAATCGTATTCGGCTAAATTCGCGAACAATACGTAAGTAAGTTGTCGTTCGGCGACGACTGGACAAGCTCGATCGGCACTCGTTCGAAATTATTGCTAAATTATATTGTAATCTAATTGGCTTTATTGGGAAAATTTTGTCTTTTTTGGAGAAATTTTTATCAAATTTTTGGAAAAAAACGTCATTTTTTGCAATTGGGAAACAGCCGAATATTGGTTGTAATTTTGGGCAAAAAAAATCACTGTTAATTTTATATCAAATTTTTTTAAATTTTTGTTTTGGATGAAAAAAGTTGTTTTATGACATATTGATAGTGTTAAAGCGACTAAGCCACAAGCCCAATACCTGTTCTACGAGGAATGCTTATTAAAAGTATAAAATACATCACTCAGCACGGATGGTCGGGTGGTTGAGGATTACTTTTTTCTTTCTTTATTTTTTACTGGAGCTCTTTACATCCAATGTTTGCAGTTATCAATATAAAGCATTAAATAACAAATTCAATGCATGCCAAAGTCTGTGAAAAGGTCCCTTTAACCGATGCACACCAACAGCATCCCATTGGTCGATAATGTGGTTACCAACGAAAACAAAACATTACTCTTCTTTTTGTATTGTCCCGGAAAATTTCAAAGAATCAGTTTATTTTATTATATCAGATTTATTTATTTATTTTTTATAAAAAAAAGTTGTTTTATGACATATTGATAGAGTTAAAGTGACTTGGCCACGCGCCAAATAAATGTGCCTCGTAGTGTCACAAACTATAACGACAACAACAAAACTCTACAAATTATTCAATCTTTTCGCGTCGCAACTCTTGATAATGTTCAGCGTTTTTAATCGTCAAAATATGCATATACTGGATCTTTTAGAGCATGATTATTGTTCAGTATAACTGTTTCCTCACAAATATCATAACTTAAACGAAAGTATGCGAAGCTAACACATTATTGTTTATTTTGTCAATTTACAAAAACGTGAAATGTCCCTTTAATGTGTCTTGTTACCAGTGAATAACAGATCATAAACCTGTTTGTGGATTAATAACATGTTAATCACGCTGTCAACGAATCGGTTGCAGTATGATGCTATAATTGATGTTATTATTTATCTCGTATTTAAACACTGACAATCGTTAGTTGAACATTTAGCTTTTACACCAACATTAACAACAGCAATCACCCAAACAAAAAAATGCATTTACATGTACACAAGCACTAAAGTTCTGGAATTTTGCTCACTTGACCAGAGCTTTTTGAGATTATTAAACACAATGTGTCTTATTAATATCCACTTTTTGATTGCATATTGTATATAAAAATGTCTCAATGTGACTATGAGAACAAAATACTAATAATGTGAGTTTATCGATAAATAATTATGTCGCTGCTTTGCGGATATGCATGTTCATCCGTAGTTTTCGGCATTAAGTAGTAAATGTTAATACTATATGCCCATGCGATTAATATTATGTAAAACATATGATTTACGATCTGCATGGATAAAACAATGTATTCCATTGATTGAATAGAATTCATGGCAATTCTGTTTTGTTTAACAGATTACCTAGAATAAACCTCGTCAATTAAATAAATATTTAAATGTGGTACAATTGCATGGCAACACTATGGTTCTTTAAATAAAATAAATATACTAATGTTCAAGTATTACATATTCGCGTACCAGATGACGCCGAGGAAGATGCCCGTCCGAAAGCGGTTGTTGTGAACCTTGTAGTGGATCACCCAGGTGACGCACCAGAAACGGTCAATCGAAATGGCGACAAGGGTGAACACTGATGCGAACGTCATCGCGAAATCAAAGTAAATCCAGACTCCACACATTATTTTGCCGAAGGGCCAGTAGCCTAGCAACGTGTCTATAGTGTAAAAAGTCATTGCTGTGATTGCCACGAGGAAATCGGTCACCGCCAGATTACAAATATACATGTTGAACGGTTGGAGTAAACGTTTCTCTAAAACAAAAGCCATAAGCACTAGGAGATTTCCGAAAATTGACACAATGACTATTGTTGTTAAAACTACTGCAAGTATTACATTTTTTGTTGTCGCTTGATATTCTGGATAACGCCATCCCGCGTCTTTCAAGAAGCCGTCCTCCGAAGCATTGCTTGAACAGTTTATCGATGAATTTAATGATGATTTCAAACACTCCATGTTATAAACTATAACAATACTGACAAAAAAACACAAATTTGTGGACAAAATCAATTTGCAACTCCAAATGGAAAACATGCGCTACACATAAAGTGAACTGCTAAAATGTCTATTATATCGATGCATGCCAAGTACATTAAATAATATTCCGTAAGTTTGTTACAAAGTTTAAATGCTTTGCAAAAGCAATCTAAAATCTTTTTTAAAAAGATAGTATTTATCCAGCAATACAGCAAACCTCGTTGACTGAGAAAGAGGATTTGATTCTGGCCCTTATATATATAGCTCAGAACCAGTATTGGAATTAAACACAATTATCGCTTAGCATCTGGCAGTATTTTCACGTGGTGATTTCAGTGACTGTGTTTTTTCTAATCGATGTTTTGTTGTTGATATATTCTTAATATAAAAAAATTAAGGGACATTTTCACGTTTTGGTAAATTGACAAAATTAAAAACAAATTGTTTCAACACCGCAAAGTTCCGTTTAAGTTATGATTTTTGTGAGGAAACAGAAATAATGAACGTTTCCCATGCTCTAAAATATCCATTATATGCATATTTTGACGATTTAAAACCTGAAAATCATAAAGCGTCGAATCGCGAACACAGGTGGTTACCGTGTGGCTATGATATTAATTAGTGAAATTATCATTTTGAATGATAAATAATCATATTATATCGAAAAATCAACTCTTCGGAAAAAAATAGTTCACTATCAAATATATATATAACAAGGTATCCAACTCAAAATCACACGAAAACGGAGTGCATCGCTTTCAAAAGCCATAACTCCATCAATTATGCAGCGATTTTCACGATCTTGGTCTTATTCAACGCAAAAATAAATTTGCTTTCTGGAAATGTACATGTCTTGCTATATTTTTACAAATGCTGGGTCAACTTTTACGAAATAACACGATACACAACCCGTGTTACCTACTTAACATCGATCAGACAGGATAAATGAATGAAATCTTCACTGAGTAAAGGGCATTTTCCCTGCAAAGTTCACGGACCTCGATACCAGAATTCAATAAATCGTATGAACAAACATTCTTACCGTGCTTGCCGTTGCATTATGCATCAAAACTAACTGTCCGGCGCCGTTTGAAACCTTTGTTTACATACATTTCAACTAACCGACATTTTAAACACACGAGTGATTTCATTGGTCCAATGCGAAGGCGTGTCTTTACAACTGAAGATTTCATTCATTAATCCTGTCTGATCGGTGTCAAGAAGGTTAAGCTAACAAGATATATACATTTCTAGATAGGAAATTCATTTCTGCATTGAATAAGACCAAGATAGTTAAAATCGCTGCACAATTGATGAAGGTATGGGTGTTCAAAGCGATGCACCCCGTTTTCGGGTGATTTTGAGTTGGATACCTTGTTATATTTATATTTAATAATGAATTCTTTTCAGAAAAGCTGATTGTTCGTTTTAGCATGATTATTTATAATTCAAAATGATGTTTTCACTAATTAATATCATAGCCACTCGCCAACCACATGTGATCGCAAAACGATTGAATAATTTGGAGAGTTCTGTCATTGTCGTTATATTTTGTTATACTACGAGGATTGCTTATATAAAGTTTGAAATGCATCTCTCATTGTATGAGCACGGATGGCTGAGTGATGTAGTCGTAAGACTTTTACTCCAGGGGTCATTTGTTCAAGCCCAGTTGAGGGTGACTTTTATCTTTCTTTTATTGTATTCTTGTTTTTTGTGGAGTTTTTTTTGTTAATGGAGCTTATAATATCCAAATCTATATATATATATAACGAAAAAAACTGAAATACATGACAAAATCTGTGAAAAGGTCCCTTTAGCAATTGAGTGGGCATATCTATAACCAGATAAAACGAGTCCGACTTAAAAAGTTCTTTTCTGAGTTACTTCTGCGAAGACATTATTAAAATAACGTATTTATATACTAGTAATACCAACTATTCAAAGTAAGTTTTAATTCTTTCCGTTAATACAAATTGATTTTTTCAACGTGCATATGTTTTAGTCGTTAATAATGTTAAAAAGATATATTTCGTCTAAAATTGCTTGTGCTATACAGTTAGAATAACACAACTTATTTCTCCTCACTCATACTATATGAATAGGGCATACCTAGAAACGACTGTCATGAGGCCCCAACTACTGGAAATGGGACAAAATTTCAGTGCTGCGTTAATTCACTCATTAATTAATTTATTTATCTATTTATTTATTCATTCATTCATACATTCAATACGTTCGTTCGCATGTTCTGTCGTTCGTTCATTAATTAATTCATTCAGACATTAATTAATTCATTCATTCATCAATTAATTAATTCATTCATTCATTAATTAATTCATTCGTTCATTGTTCTCTGATTTTTTTCACTAGAGAAGTTGATTTATTGTTATAAATCGATTATTTTCCATTCAAAATGATTTTATGAGTTTTTTTACTAAGTAATATCATAGCCGCACGCTAACCGCCTGTGCATCAGTCATTAGGGATGTCATGATTCAGTACAATGAATTGCAATGTTATAGTAGACAATATTTGATTAACTCAAATTTGATTCAATCAACACTTATTAATGCCCATTCACACTGCTATGAATGAATGGACAACACCTTCATAATATATAGGTGGTACATAAAGTCTCAAAGTGGTACATAAAGGGACTGGTACATAAAGGGAATGGTACATAAGGGGTCACACCCGTCATTAGCCATGCATTATTTGAGTTTTGTGGCAAAAGGATAATATCCGCGCAGAGTTGTCGTTCCTTACTCTCACATGTAAATTTGATCCAGTTATGCTGGTTGTAGTCAAATCTCTGCAACCTCCGGGCAGAGATATAATGGGAAGCAGGATCAAATCCCCGCCTTCATAACCCACCTCGTGATTATAGGCTAGCCACGTGGTACAATAATTTTACCGTTGTTATTTTTACTCTTTTTTAATAAGTTATTTTTTTGTAACTATGTACCTAAACGTATAGACTATTTTCAAAATGTTAAAGAAAATGATCCTACTTGTCATAAAATAATACTTAAATCAATACAATAAAATCATACCAAGTCTGGTAAGTTTATCGTGTGATGGCAGAGATTGTATGTGAGAGCAAGGAACGACATCTCTGCGCGGAATGAAATCACTTTGCGGAGGTTGGCATTAGGGTAGACATCTATCTACATCGTTACGTTGATCTGTCAGACTTGACAATCCTTCAACGGTGCGCTAAGAAATAGAGATTAAACAGAACAAAGTAAAGGTAGAAGTATAGAATCGACGGAGCGACATAAAGATACAGGCAGAAATAAGGAAAGTTTTATCAGCTGCTTTCGATTCATCAAGGCTGACCTCTCCGGCTTCCTTGGCGGTTAAGGGGCACTAGGCCCCGCCGGTACAGCCCGAACCCATCATTTGAAATTACTTGCAGCTGGAAGAGAGTCCCCGTTAGAAGGTAAGGTTCGATAGCTCCTTCTTGAAAGATGCCAATGAAGGAGCCTCAGCCACTGAAGCTGGGAGTCTATTCCAGAGAGGTATGGTGTTTGGGAAGAAGCTATGCTTGTAGCAATCTGTCTTAGTGGAGTAGGGCAGGTACTTCTGTTGGTGTGACGCTCTTGTCCTAGAGTTAGTTTTCTGTAGGTAGTCGTTGGGATTAATGTCTATGAGGTTGTTGGTGATTTTATACAGGAGGGTAAGTTGTATTTTCTTTCTTCTGGTTTCAAGGCTTTCCCAGTTGAGGTTTGTAAGCATGTCTTGTACGCTGCTTGTGTTTCTGTACCGATTAGAGACGAACCTTGCTGCCCTGCGTTGCACCATCTCAACTTGTTTGATCTGGTTTTGTTGGTGAGGACTCCAGACTGTACAACAGTACTCAAGATGGGGCCTTACCATTGAGATGTATGCTTTCGTCTTAGTATCGCTATTTGAGTTTTTTATATTCCGTCTCAGAAAACCTAGCATATTATTTGCTTTTTTCGTCTTGATGTTGATATGGTCTTTCCATGAGATGTTTGATTGTAGTTGGACGCCTAAATATTTGGTGCTGTGTTCCTCCATTAAAGTTATTCCTTTCAGTGTGTATTTTGCTTTAAGGGGTGATCTTCCTCTTGATGCTCTGAGAACGCTGCATTTTTGTGGGTGAAAATCCATGCCCCATTTCTTTTCCCATGATGCAAGAGTGTCCAGGTCTTTTTGCAGGATTTGCTGGTCGTTTGGTGACTTTATTTGGCGGTATAAGATGCAATCATCTGCGAAGAGTCGTGTTTTTGAATGCAGGTTGTCGGGGAGGTCATTAATAAATATTAGGAATAGTAGCGGTCCTAGGACTGAGCCTTGGGGCACTCCGCTGACAACTGGGACATTTTCGGACGACTTCCCCTCCACTACGACTTGTTGGCTTCTGCTATGTAGGAAGGAGGTTATCCATTGATGGGAGGAGCCTCTAATACCGTAGTGGTCAAGTTTATTCAACAATCGTTTGTGTGGCACTCGGTCGAAGGCTTTGCTGAAATCGAGTATGATCATATCAGTCTGGATTCGGTTATCAAGTGACGCTGCTAGTTCATGGGAAAGTGTGACTAACTGTGTTTCGCAGCTTCTCCTTGCTCTAAATCCATGCTGGCAGTCATTCAAGATGTTGTGTTCTTCCAGATGTTTCAGGGTATTGCTGACTAGTGGAGTTTAACCCAATAAAAATAATTACAAGGTTACCGCCCTTGTTTATAAAAACTCGGATAAAATTTAAACAACAAAAGTCATTTCAGAAGAATTTGCAGAATTATAGCATATCGATACGTATGTGCAACGCGTTATATATTCGCTCCCAAACTTTTTAATACAACGGATTAAGACAGGTGATATATGTGCGTTCAACTAACAAGATCACTGTAAATTATTTATGTGTAATAACATACTTGTTGCGTTACTTAGTTCACTGAGTAGTCTAGCTGAAATAATTCGCGTTCAGAATAAATCTGAACGCTGAAACTCCGGTCTGCAAAAACCATAACGAAAAATAAATACAATACTATTATATCAATATGCTTAAAATTGCAAAATAGCATTACCAACTCATAAAGTTTTAGTTAATTAGTCCATTTTTACCTCAAATAGCGTCGATTTAAAGTTAAAAGGCATAATTTGTTTCAGTTTAACTTCTGCTTAAATCGCAATACAATCACTGACCTCTCGCAATGTTATGAAATATTTAAATATCAACCAATCAGAAGAAGGCATTACGGTGTAATAGGCTGCGTAATCGATTAAAATCTACCTGCCGTATACAGCGGGCACAGCGATTGGAATTGAAAATGTGAGTAGTGTGTTGATTTAAATTGGTCAGGCGTGCAAAATTGAAAGAGTCATTACATAATTCTTACGGAACATTATTGAGAAATGAATTATCTACACAGGTATGCAAATATTTTTGCAATCCGTTGATATTAACTGTCTGATATCGGGGCTTGAATGTTGGGCAACAAATTCCTTGCGCATCAATATAGACAAAGAAGGAAAACACTCGCTATTAAAAAGATAGAGTGGACTATTGACGCCAAGAGTCTGCCAAAGCAAAAATCATCAAAAGACTCTTAGGCGGCAATTTATATTGACTATGAGTAGTCCAACTTGTTGACGCTCTCAAATATTAAGCTACTTTTTATATTGGTAATATTTGGAGCGTACAACGGGGGAAAGACCAAAACAATGGTGGAAAGTTTTACTTATTTGTCTATATTTCGAGTCCGTATATCAGACAGTTTATATCAACCGATTGCGATAATATTTACATACCTGTGTAGATAATTCATTTCTCGATAATGATCTGTAAATATTTTGTAATTACACTTTGAATTTTGCACGCCTGAGCAATTTAAATCCAACCACTATTGAAATTTTCAATATCTCTTGATTTGCTTGCTGTGTAGATATGAATCGATAAGTAAGCCTCGATCATATTGTGAACATAAACATGTAATTCTATTATAAGTTTTAACTCAAATTTCTTTTATGCAGGAACGATGAAAACAAAATCTATTATACATTAACATAGTTATTTAAATAAAATATGTATTTACCACAGTATTTAAAGTGACATTATGCGCATTAACAGTATATGCTATGTTTATAGGTGTCTATCGCAACAGTTGGTCATTTTTGGTGTTTTCACTTCATATACACTTATATTTGTTAATGCAGCATAAACATACTAAAACAATATCCCAGAAAGAGAAAAATAATGCATTTGAGTATCAACCGTACTTTCTTTTGACAACTTATCATGCATGTACGATGTGAATCTAAATTTAGTTTCAGTGCGGATTTGTTCCTACGACACAAAGACACAATTTTCTTTTACGGATCATTTTAATTTCCTGCAACGATATTTATTCATACGACACAGGAACACTAACTCAGATCCTAATAAAAAGACAGTTCCACTTGGCATAGAGGACTGGGACAGTCATGTAAAATATCGAATATAATTTATATTTTTTATAAACAACTGGTAGCAAGATGAGTTGCAGTTACCACATTTTGACTCACTCTTTTGACCTGTTAATTCTTTTCAGTTCAATTCAACAGTGAATAATGCCCATAATGTTACTTTAAATAAATAATATAAAACATTTTTATTTAGAAAATTATATGGTCACTTATGCAATCAATGCAAGCTATCTTAAATTGCTTTCTTTTCTGTAGAGTGTACGTGTATGTATGAGCGATATGACATTTTATCTTTTTATATTTATTCATTTAACTGCTTTATAGCTGGTTGTAGTAAAAGATTAACTGGTAAGTGATTTTTGTAACATATGGCATCTCTAGTTCTAATATTTAATATCTTTTTTGACCTCAGTGACATGTCCAAATAACACTTTTGTACATGTATATGTTTGTGTTATAAACTTTCTTTTTGTTTGCTTGTTTGTTTAAGTACAAATGATGACTGATCAAATGGGACACATTTGCAAGAATAGTCAAACATCCAGATTGGGGAAACTGAAAGAACTACTTACTGGTAGACAACAAACAAAACATGAACTTAAATGTGGAGGTTGCTCCCAAACATTTGTGACCATCTGTGCTCTTCATGAACATCTGTCAGAGCACTCAGAAACAGGCTCCTATCACTTTGATAACTGTACAGGCACTGCATTTCCTAAGCATGACTCACTGTGTGCATACACTCAGTATGATCCAAATGATACTGGATTGATAAATGACATAATTCATTGCACGAGTTTGACTGAGCCATCAGAAAGTCATGAGATGACATACAAGACAGTGATCGATGCATTCAGTAACACAAGTACTGAGTGCAAGAGAAGAAGTAACAGAAAAATCAAACCCAATCAGAAATATAATTCAGATAAATTTATACAGGATGTTTGTTTAGAGATAACACATCATACCTCAAAAAGTGACAAAGTTGAACAGTTAAATGCAAATGAGCATGATCAAAATGCTTATTTAGGAAGAGAAGTGTCCCCAGATCTGCTCATTCTTGATCCAAAAGACTCTGAATTAGGTAAACGAACATATAATACAAAAACATGCGGAAGTATTGGTAAGAATGATACTAGTAAAAGAAAAATAATAACTTCAACTGTTGAGAATGTCCTGCATAATACAAATGACAGTACTGAAGGTAAAACTGATCCAATCATAAATGAAATCCAAAGTACAGATGAACAGACAGCCACTGAAGCTTTGCTGGAAATAAGTGAATGTAACTCAGAAAGGGTGGGCAGCAATTCTAAATGCACCAAAGTTAATAAAAGATGTAGAAAACCTATTTGTTCTGCACATATACGGCAGAATTCTTCCGCCAAAAGCAAGAAAGACACTAAATATAATGGGGATCCGAATAGTAAAATTAGAGATAATTCAACAATGGTTAAATTATCTGCTAAAAGTGGACATCTTCGAAAGTGTAAAATTTGTGGAAAAGTTGGAAGTTCAGCTGTGATATCCTATCACAAACATATTCATCAAGGCGGATATTCCTGTGAGAAATGTGGTGTGCAGTTGAAACACCCAAGAACCTTAGCTGTAAGTGGGCTGGTAAACAGTCTTACATTCTCTTGTTTTATATCAATCATTGTCAAGTTACTGTTACAAGATGGGTCATTTTATTTAGTTACTATAAAATATTATTATTTGATATGAATTAATAAAAACAGTGAATGTATTTTAAGCTTACATGTACCTGAGCACAAAGTGCTCAAATTGGGCTCTTGTGATTAGCTGTCTACACAGGTGTCAGGCATACACAAGCGTTCATTTAGCAGCAAAGGGTGTGCATTGTAAATGTTAAACTTGTTACCACTCTAAAGGCCATATTTTTCATTTAATCTTTATGAAACTTGGTAAGAATATTTATCATGGCTCATGCTTAATTAAACTTGTTCAGAATGTTTATCTTGGAAATATCTAAGCTGAATTTGTGTCTGGGTAATGTACTTTAAAGAGCTACATGTAGATCATCAGATCAAATCATAAAAGCCTTGCTACCACTCTAGAGAACACATGTATTTTAGAATCTTGATGAAAATGGTCAAAAGTTTTATTTTAAGAATATATAAAATGAGTCAAATCTGGATCTCAAAAACTAGGTTGCAGGTCAAATATTAAAAAAAACTTGTTAACACTCTTGCCATCACATAAATGACTCAATCTTGATGAAATGGACAAGATACTTGTATTTATCATGACAATTTCTAGGCCGAGTTTGAATCGGGGGGGGGGTCCTTGTGTGTCCAAAAACTTGGTCACCAAGTCAAATCTTGAAAAAATGACATCTTGTAACAACTGTACAGGCAACATTTATGACTTAATCTAGCCTGATTTGGATCTGTGTCAGATGCTACCAAAAAGAAGGTCACTATTCAAAACTTCAATATGTTAGACCACAAATTAAATTCTTTAATATCGGTGGTTGGTTTCCTTGAACTCAGGTAAGCAGGTCATTATAACCCTCTTGCTTGGTTCAAGGATCTTGATAAGACCATTTTATCTGTGTTTTGATATATCTATGGAATAATTAAGATTCACATGTTGTTGATATTAAGATAGCTAGAAAGCTTGTAGACTGCAACGCTTGATGATGATTATAATACAAAGATTATATAGCAGGTAGAAACCAAAGGCAAGATTCTTATGTTCAAGATAAGTAAAAAGATTACACGAATGTAGCTGGTAGCTGGTAAATACCAATAAGTCTCTTTAACTAATGTCTTAATATCTGTTATGTTTTGTTATTTTCTTGGTTTATTGTTAAGCTTGCAGAACACAGAATTATAAGAATTTTCTTGAGATCAAAACTAGAACAAATAATATGTTTTCTGCCGTTTTAGGCCCATCTTCTACAGCATGAGGCCAAGCAGTTCAAGTGTGACCAGTGTGGGGCTGGTTTCCGGCGCAAGCAGTACCTAGACACACACCTGCTGATCCACAGTGGGGAGCGACCTTTTATGTGTGAGGAGTGTGGACAGTCGTACAGGTAACATAACCTGTCACCAGGGAGGTTTTATACATGAGTGATTTCAGTTCTGCACGTTTGTTTTTCACAGTTTCACAATATTTTTTAAAAGAAGATAACAGCTGTCAGAGCTATAGCTTCATGAAAAAAGCAAATGTTGAAATATTTAGGATCACACTGTACATGTACTGGCATAAGTTAGTAGTGTTTAAATCTGCACAAGTTTTTTTTTAATGTTTTATGTTTGGCTTTTTCAGGAAATATGAAATAGTTCTTTGTTTTTTCATTCTTCACTTAACTTGAAGTGTGTCATATATGAAAGTATGAATGATTTGGCATGACCAATCAATATTCGTTTCCATTTTTCAACCTCTCCAGTTTAAAGACTAATTCATTGTGTGATTTTATTCAGTTCTGTTTTGATAAAGTATTTTAAAAGAATGAAATATAAGTTATTAATTAATTTACAATGATAATGTTCTAAAACACCATTTGAGTTTTCCTGTCACTTAATTGTTTGTTTAACTAAGCTTAACTTGTGAATTTATACATAAAAGATAATTGTTAGTTTAATTCCCAACCTGGCCACATAACTGACTTGGTGACTTGGTGATTGGGCAAAATGTTAATATTCATGCACCCCTATCATTTTATCAAGTATGGCTCTTGATATTTACTAGCATAAAAACAGGCAGTATTTACTGGTTAACCAGCTACTAGTATATCCAGAGAATGTGAGGAGGTTAGCTAGCCTCCATAATATGACTGAATTTTTAAAATATTGTTGAAATGGCAAAAATCCAATCAAATAAAAGTAGTTCTAAAAACCTCAAAACACTCAATAACCATGCGACTGTGTACAATAGAACCAATCCTAACCGTTTCTGCAGTGTAAGAAATATTCTTGAATTACTTATAATGGTTAAACCTGTCATAGAAGTATGATTTTATTTTCTGGCACTGTAATTGAGTCATTGCTTAATGCTAAGATAGTCCTTCTTTATTGTGCTTTAAAATTATCTATCATGTTTTCAGAAGTGCATCCTGTCTTTCGCGACATGTACGGCACATTCATAAAAATCTTCGCAGCCATGAATGTGACATCTGCCATGAGCGCTTCTTCCGTATCGATCACATGAAGAACCACCGTGTCCGGCACTTTGAGGCAAAATTGCAGTGCAAATACTGTGGCAAGGGATTCAAGGTTCTTCCTGACCTGAAACGTCACATGTTAATACATACGGGTAATAAGCTAGCAGGTGTTTTTTTAATACTGATTGTAACGGCATACATTTAAAAATGACCTGAGCAAAAAGTGCTGAAGATGGGCAATTGTGATACCCTTTTGTCTTTCCTCATGCAGTGTGTGGTGTTGGTTGTCAATTTCTTAGCTTGATACCACTATAGAGGCCACATTTTTCATCCAGTCTTAGATGGAACTTGGTCAGAATGTTTATTTGGACTATATGAAGGCCTAGTTTGAATGTGTAAAACTAGGTCACCAGGTCAAACTATAGAAAAACCTTGTTACTACTCTATAGAGGCCAAATTTTGTAATCAATCTTGATAAAACAAGTTCAGATTATTTATCTTGACATATTGCTAGTAATAACAGTCTCCGTCTCTTAAAGGTCAAGGTCACACATAAAGGTTAAATGTCATTATTGAAAACAGCTTGCAAATATCTGGCCACGTTCTATATTTGCCATATAATTATACTTTTGAAATGACTTAACAGAAATTCTTTTCTTCCTAAGACAACAAGTTGCTTTAAAAACTTTCTGAATCAAAGGACAAGGTCACACTTTAGTGTTCAAAGTACAAATTTGGTGATAACACAGCTTGTTAACTGTAACTTTTAAATGCAGCATGCTATTGTAAGATTTCTTATTACAAATGATAACCATGAGGAGACGGCATGTTGTGCGTAAAATATGGCGCCCTACCTCAAAGGTCTAGGTTAAACTTAGAAGTCAAAAGTCCATTTTAACATAACGTAGCTTGAAAAGTCCTTTCTCAGCTATAACTTTTGCCATATATTGATTGAGTTTAAAATAAATTTGCAAAAATACAAATCATTTATTTATTTAAGAAAATTGGTACAAATACAACATAATAAGGCTGTTTGATTGGGGCTAAGCTCGTCGCTATACCTCAAAAACACACTTCAAAGATCAGAGTTGGCCCAAAAGCAGCTTTTTGCCATTCATCATGCCATATTAACATAACCTACCACTAATAAGATTATAGTGTTCAACATGTGCCTTCCATGAATTCAGGTGAGTGTTCCATGGCCATCATGCCCTCTTGTTTAATGAATGCAGGTTAATTTTCCTTATATTATCATAAAATAAACTGGTGCTTATGTTTTATTAGCATAATGTCTTATTGTTAAAACGTTTTCCAAATGTTAGGAATTCATACATGTTTAATGTGGAATTTAAACGTGTAAGACAAATTATTTCTCATTAAAAAACCAACATTCTGTTTAAAATAATTATGCATCATTTAATTACATGGAACCCAGGTCTTTGTGCCTGTCCTTTTCAGGTGAAAAGACCCATATATGCCCGCTGTGTTCACATGGTTTCATTTCTGTATTTCACTATTACAAGCACATGATTAAGAAACACAACATCGACAGGTGAGTGGTGCTAGACAAGTATTGCAAAACCTCTTGAAATCTGATATGCATAGTGTGCTTTTTATGTCCCCCACTACAGAAGTGGGGGACATATTGTTTTTGCCCTGTCTGTTGGTTGGTTGGTATGTCTGTTTGCGCCAACTTTAACATTTTGCAATTACTTTTGCTATATTGAAGATAGCAACTTCATATTTGGCATGCATGTGTATCTCATGAAGCTGCACATTTTGAGTGGTGAAAGGTCAAGGTCAAGGTCATCCTTCAAGGTCAGAGGTCAAATATAGGTGGCCAAAATCGCTCATTTTATGAATACTTTTGCAATATTGAAGATAGCAACTTGATATTTGGCATGCATGTGTATCTCATGGAGCTGCACATTTTGAGTGGTGAAAGGTCAAGGTCAAGGTCATCCTTCAAGGTCAGAGGTCTCCCCCACTACAGTAGTGGGGGACATATTGTTTTTGCCCTGTCTGTTGGTTGGTTGGTTGGTCTGTCTGTTTGCGCCAACTTTAACATTTTGCAATAACTTTTGCTATATTGAAGATAGCAACTTCATATTTGGCATGTATGTGTATCTCATGAAGCTGCACATTTTGAGTGGTGAAAGGTCAAGGTCATCCTTCAAGGTCAGAGGTCAAATATATAGCTGGCCCAAATCGCTCATTTTATGAATACTTTTGCAATATTGAAGATAGCAACTTGATATTTGGCATGCATTTGTATCTCATGGAGCTGCACATTTTGAGTGGTGAAAGGTCAAGGCCAAGGTCAGAGGTCAAATATATGTGGCCCAAATCGCTTATTTTATGAATACTTTTGCAATATTGATGATAGCAACTTGATATTTGGCATGCATGTGTATCTCATGAAGCTGCACATTTTGAGTGGTGAAAGGTCAAGGTCAAGGTCATCCTTCAAGGTCAGAGGTCAACTAAATGTGGCCCAAATCGCTTATTTTATTAATACTTTTGCAATATTGAAGATAGCAAGTTGATATTTGGCATGCATGTGTATCTCATGGAGCTGCACATTTTGAGTGGTGAAAGGTCAAGGTCAAGGTCATCCTTCAAGGTCAAGTATATGGGTCAAAATTGCGCATGTAATGTCACTTCTGCAATATTGAAGCTAGCAATTTTATATTTGAAATGCATGTGTATGTTACAGTATGTGGTTCTTTTAGGCTGGTCTGACGGCAGGTAAAATACAACTAACTGCAAATATATATTTAAATACTATATATTTAATGAATATCAAAGAATGCCGTTCATCGTACGTATACAACATCAACAAGGCATAGCATCAACGATTGATGTTATATCCATACTTGACGACAATGTAAACAACGTAAACATAAATAACAATGGCGACGATGGATGTTATGAGTACTTGAATACAGGTCGCACAGGTAATTCAATCTTACTTACATGTTACATAAAATACAATATGAAAATGGCTAAAAACATACATAAACATAAAACAATGTTACTAAAGCAATTTACCTGCAAATATATATTTAAATACTATATATTTAATGAATATCAAAGAATGCCGTTCATCGTACGTATACAACATCAACAAGGCATAGCATCAACGATTGATGTTATATACATACGATTGGTCAGCGCTAGAGGGGAATTAGCATAACAAAGGAGAGTGGACAGGTGGACAGGTGAAGATAAATATAGAGGTTAGTTTACCTGATACTGTATATGTCAACCTACGCCTACGTACATCTACGAATACGATGAACTTGATGGACGGACCTGAACTGTATAAATTAGGTGATGTAAAGTAACACAAAATCATTTCAAGCATTTATACATTTTATTTATAAAAGATTCAATTATTGACCTGTAACATGCATCTCAAGGAGCTGCACATTTTGAGTGGTGAAGGTTGAAGGTCAAGGTCATCCTACAAGGTCAAACATCATATAGGGGGACATTGTATTTCTCAAACACATCTTGTTATAAAAGATTTTATATGGTTCTGCTTTGTTTGTTGCTCCATATGTGTTGGTTTTTTCCAGAATGTAGTAAATTCTGGAGTAAGTCTATTTAAAATGTTATTTTACAGCTTTGAAAACAAAAAGAGCAATTGCAAAATTATTTTATTTGCTATACATGGAATTTTTTAAAACGACTTTGTTTTCAGGATGCAACTCTTTACAGAACAAAAACTTTACATTTCAAAACAGAAAGAGTACTTGACGTTCTTATTTCTAATTTTGAAACATAATTGTTTCCAATTTATTTATTGTTAGTTCACTTTCAATTGTTTTTTATTGTTTACCATATTCTATTCAATAAGTTATTGTGTTGCGCCCATTCCCAGTTTGATAAGTTTTTACCGTACTAAATGGGTTTACCGATATCATTAGGAGTCTATATAACAGGCACTTTTTACCAATATGAAAAACATAGCCAGTGGGTAACATTTTGCAGTTTATCTGTTCTTTATTACAGAAACACATAACTTTAAGCTCACTCTCTTTGTGTAGTCAATATTTATGAAGCATGTTTTGAAAATCAAAATACAACATTTTAAGGCAACGTTATTCTCACATATCAGTATAAATGTATGTGCATCTGTATGTTTTACTTAAATTTTCTTCATAACTGAAGGTGCAAGGCAAAGAAAATGAAAGAGCATTTCAAGGCGATTTCTGGATCGGGAAAGTGTTCTTCAAAGGGCAATCGCGTTACTATTGCTAGCAATTTAGTTGGGGATAGCGTGGTTACTATGGAAACAGAATCAGGTAAATTCGGAATCGGTGATATATATACCAAAGAGCTATTCATCGCAGTTGATGAAGATGTGGATGATCAGAAGTTTATTGCAACCAGCAAAAAATCTAAGAATCTGACCAAAAGAAATATTAAACGCATAGACGTAGACTTTCAGACGACTGTAACCATGGGTCAACAGCAAGCAGATGAAGTGCAAGAGCGAGAGCGAACTCCGTTTCATGGCGAAGGTTTACTGGATCTTATGGGAAACGGGTCATCTCAGACAATAATTGGAGGCTCCGACCTGAACATGATAAACCAGTACTTTGATGACGGAGCTGAGTCAGTGATTGTCCAAGATTGTGATTATGCCGCAGAGATCGTTATTGATCATAGCCTGATGGATCCCTAGCTTATTGAATTATGTGTTAGCATATGTTTATGCTACCATTCATTATCATTATTTTGGCTTTTTTATGTCCCCCACTATAGTAGTGGGGGACATATTGTTTTTGCCCTGTCTGTTGGTCTGTCTGTTGGTCTGTCTGTTTGCGCCAACTTTAACATTTTGAAATAACTTTTGCTATATTGAAGATAGCAACTTCATATTTGGCATGCACGTGTATCTCATGAAGCTGCACATTTTGAGTGGTGAAAGTTCAAGGTCAAGGTCATCCTTCAAGGTCAGAGGTCAAATATATGTGGCCAAAATCGCTCATTTTTTGAATACTTTTGCAATATTGAAGATAGCAACTTGATATTTGGCATGCATGTGTATCTCATGGAGCTGCATATTTTGAGTGGTGAAAGGTCAAGGTCATCCTTCAAGGTCAGAGGTCAAATATATGTGGCCCAAATCACTTATTTTATAAATACTTTTGCAATATTGAAGATAGCAACTTGATATTTGGCATGCATGTGCATCTCATGGAGCTGCACATTTTGAGTGGTGAAAGGTCAAGGTCATCCTTCAAGGTCAGAGGTCAAATATATGTGGCCCAAATCGCTTATTTTATGAATTCTTTTGCAATATTGAAGATAGCAAGTTGATATTTGGCATGCATGTGTATCTCATGGCGCTGCACATTTTGAGTGGTGAAAGGTCAAGGTCATCATTCACAAGGTCAAGGTCATCCTTCAAGGTCAAACATCATATAGGGGGACATTGTGTTTCACAAACACGTCTTGTTTAATGTGTATTTGTAAAATAAACTTTGAATTGAAGTGCGATGCTTTTATTTAAAACTGCAGATCATAAATTATTCCCAATACATTTCTATAACGTAACAGTATGATAACATGTTTACTATTGCATTATTTTATATCATTTTTTCTAGTAAATAATTTTAAGACAGATGTAGAGAGACGTTGAATAAACAAAGAATAAATATATAGAACAGAATGAGATTTTCAAATACTGGTAACAAAAATCATTATTCATGCTTTGCACATGGGCTGTTTTGCTTGTAAACGGCTTTAGGTGTCATTCTTAAATATGACTGTATAACTTATGGGTGTTCATATTTGACTGGTCTGTCAGTGTGACTTTTTTATGGCCCTGGATCGAATGATCGGGGGTATATTGTTTTGGCCTGTCTGTCTGTCATTCTGTGGAAAACTTTAACCTTGGTAAAAGTTTTGCAGTATTGAATATTTGTTTTAATATTGTAGATAGCAACTTGATATATTTGGCATGCATGTGTATCTCATGAAGTTGCTTATTTTGAGTGATGAAAGGTCAAGGTCATCCTTCAAGGTCAAAGGTCAAATATATGGCTAAAGAGCGACGTCAAAACTTTACCCTTGGTTATAACTTTTGCAATATTGAAGATAGCAACTTTATATTTGGCATGCATGTGTATCTCATGGAGATGTACATTTTGAGTGGTGAAAGGTCATGGTCATCCTTCAAGGTCAAAGGTCATCCTTCAAGGTCAAAGGTCAAATTTATTGCTTCAAAGCGGCGCAATAGGGGGCATTGTGTTTCTGATACATCTCTTGTTGTTCTTGTGTCCATAATTATACGCTATACCGTAGCTTAGTTTAAGAATTATTATGACGGTATCTGTTTTGGGCCCATTTTGTAGACTTAGTCCTTAATCCTTTTGCCATTAATTCCTATCAGGCATTTCCTATCAATAGTGTAAAACTTATTTTTTTAAAGGTTACAAAATTTTAGTTTGAAGATCTATTTTAAAAGGTCCTTTAGGCTTGTAATATTTCAAATTTGTGGTTGACAAATCAAGAAGGGTAGTAGAGTCTCTATTTTCCCCATGTATTTTCACCATAATTAAATGGGTAGCGCGTTTATAACGAAAATTCAATACGATCGAAAATGCAATTTAGATATTATCCACAACGATGAGTACTTTTCATTCGTCTCTGTTCGCTTACAATGTGCGTCAATTCACAATAGTTAAAAATCGAGAATTTTTTTATAATTCTTTTGAACGTTTTCACGTGTCCGTCATCCGTATCAAAAGAATGCAACCACAAGACCGATCCACAAAAAAAACTGCAACTAAAACAACAATAAGTAACCAAACTCGACCATTGAGTAATTTTTCGGATGCAAACGACATGGTATATAACAAGTATGTAACCAAACGTATTGGATACAGTCAAAAATGACTTAACGGTCCCTTGAGAATAACGGTCAATTGCAGACAACGGCGAGTCTGGATTTACCCCGACGAAAATCACTTTATATTGCACTTGAAAATAACGGTCAACTGACTATAACGGCCAGTACATTTAACTCCGAAAGTCATGTTTTATGGCAAGCGGTTCGACGCATGATCCCAATAAACTAGGTTTTTACTGAGAACCTAGGTTCTCATGATGAGAACCTAGGTTCTTACCAGAACTTAAAATCCCAAATGAAATATTGTGTTTTCATGAAAACTAAGGATATCCGAGTGAACGACGCGAAAAGCTGTCGAGAACCTGGGTTCCTGTGAAAAGCTTGGATATCAAACGAGACTTGGTTCTCGCAAATTGTTTTGGCTTAAGCTCTAGATTTGAAAACCTAGCTTTTCATGAAAATGTGGACTTAAAAATATTCGTTAAATGTGGTAAAGATGACAACTTAAGTTCTCGTCATGAGAATTATGGTTTTCACAGACTATTTAACGTCTGTCGAAACCTTCGTTTTCAATTAAGAACCTAGGCCATCGCGGTTTGATGCACATTTTATGATAACTTGGGTTCTGGTGAAAACCTATGATATCGAATAAAAACTTGGGTTCTGGAAGCCATGTGCAATTTTCAAGCGAGATCCTAGGTTCTCATTATGAGAACCTATGTTCTCTGTACAATCCTAGTTTCTTGGGATAATGCGTCGAACCGCTTGCCATAATGTTTAGACGGGAAAAAAAAACGGTCACGCGCCAGTCGTTTCGAGTCGCGATAATTACGAATACAAGCGAAACGGGTGAACGTAACAATAAGAATGTATATTAGAAGCAATTATCGGCTGCATGCATAACGACTAAGATGAGAGCGTGACAAAGTCAAAAGATCTTAATCGCTGATAAGGTGTTAAAATCAACACTAAGCTGGTGAGTGTTGTTATAAGAAGGCGATAAAAGGATAAGTGACCGTCTGTTCAGGAACAATATACTTTACATTGCAACATTTATAACAAACTAAATATTTTTAACAAGATTTTGGCGTCTTTTTCTTGGAATTAGAGCGATACAGTTATTTCGTACTTTCGGTTTATGACAGCGATTCCGCTCATGTATTTGTTCGGACGTGAATAATAAAAAAATATATATGAGCCATGTCGTGAAAAACCTGTATTTGTGACAAAATTTCACATTTTCTGTTTTCTATAGATTGATAAAGACTGTTCTGTGCTTGTTATTATGATACCAAATTTAAAGATATAGCCCCATTACTTACTGAGAATCTTTTATTTTAGTAACATAACTGCAGAGGTGTTTTGACATTAACAATGTTAACAACGTTTTCAAGTAAAACGCATTCAGATGTATGTTTCATCAAAATCCACACTTATTAAGAAGACATGAAATAAAATTGAAGAACACAATTATTTTGTTAAAGATATATTATCAGGTATCTATTTGTTCTAAAAAAGTTGTGATTAACATTAAGCTGTAATCTTACATGCGTTGCTTAGCAACATAGTCCACTTATATTTACATGGACAAGAAAACCATACAGTTTAAATCATTTTCTTCTAAAACAATCTCACATATTCTCACAACATATCATTTAGTTTTTCATTGGAATACACACATCATGTTCAATACAAACACTATCAATAACACCATCAATAAATAAACCAACAATATCCAATAATAATAATAATAATAATAAAATTTCATTGTGCTATAATGTTAGATTTCAATTTCTCAAAAGTGTTTTTCCTAAAAAGTAAGAGTTGAGTAATCTTAAATAATATCTACTTTTTACACTTATCTGTTTTTTTTAATAATTATTATTAGCATGTTCACAATTTATTTATCATGCAGCTTATATTGTATGTAGAATTCTGCGTTTGACATGAATTCTATAGAAACAAGCAGAAGTGAATTCAAATATGTCATTTTATATATAAAAAAGTGTTATTTAAATGTGTTATAAATAAACCAATGTATTCAAACAGACATATAAGGATATTCAACAATTACTGAAGAATAAGTTTGAAGTTACTTGTCATGCCCCTGTAAATATTGACATTAAAATGTGTGTAAAATTTCGCCGTCGATGCCATAAATGCGACATCATAATTATAGTTATGCTTCTGGGCAAGGTCAAGTAACATTCTTGCTAGCATCGCTGAGATATGGCCTGTCAACTTAAATTGTACAAGTACTCTTGTCTGTTTCGGCTGAGTCATTTGGCCTCTACAATCTGCGGTCGTTGGTATGGAATATGGTCGCAATTCATAGCCACAGGCACTGTAACCTTGACCTCTGGACATACGACTCCCGTTCGCATTGTGACCACACCTGGCTCTTCCGTCTTCATGCGGATGTAGTAGTACTGATAGTGTCTGAAAATAAAAAAATATATACTATTTTGGCAAACATTTTAATAACTGTTGATAGGACAAAAAATTATGATGCATTTGCGAATAATATTCATTTGCATTGGTAACAACATGTATAATTGAAGACAATGTGCATGGTTATGTCCGAGTTTTGTTTTTCTTTCGCTTTGTATTGCACTTTAGGAACTTTACACGTTTCTTTAAACAGCATTTTAAAACCGTTATACTGAAAAACAATCACTTGTACTCATTAGTGTGAACATTTTCAACCAATTATCATGGGCCTACGTTAGTAAATACCTTACCGATGGAGTTCGTCCAGAGTGGCCGGATTATAAATTCTCCAGTTCCTGGAAACGTTAATACTATTTTGATTTGAATTAGAAAAAAATGTTTAGCCTTTATGATCGGCACAGCAAATGAGAATCGGTCGGGTTATTGGACAAAAAAAACACGTTGTGTACGCCTTGTTATGTGTAACCTCATGGCTGCAATTAAAGGTTGGGATAAATTCTTACAACAATTCATGTACAAATAAAAATAATAAACTTTTAGTCAGAAAAGCTCTACCATAAATATAAAATGTTCATTCACTAAATATCTTAAAAACGTTAAAAACATGGTGGTTAATTTGTAAACACGTCTAGTTCGCTATATTCTATTAAATGTTTAGATCAAACCAATTTTGCTAAAAAGATAATAATAATAATAAAATATTACTTACTTCTATTTCATTATCCATATCACGTCATTTCATGGTAAAGATGTTTCACAAATACAAAACTGTCCAAAAACCAGCTACACAGATTCACATGTAACAGATGTAACAGTGATGACGAAATCGCGCAAATTAAAAATAAAATGTTGACGTTACTTTACAGAGAATTTACCAACGTCATAACTGATGTCACGAATACAGGTTTTGTCGCGACACGGCTCATACATATTATAATATATATATAAATATATATATATATATATATATATATATATATATATATATATATATATATATATATATATTATGTACTATATATTTTTCCGCCAAACGACGTTACGTTATTGTATGACGTTGACGTCACTTCCTTTGTATGTCTTATAATAAACAGTGACGTGTTTGTACGATTTATTTAATTTTATTCGGACGTGATGTCAATGACACGCGACAATCTTTACTTAAGAAATAATATTTTTCTATCATGGTTTGTTGTCGAATAACCCACAGTAAGGAGTATAGATGCGTAGGAATTAAATCACGAGTGCAAAGCCATCATAGAAAAATATTATTTCGATTCTAACACGATTCTGATTGATTTGGTTCAAGCTTTAGGACGTGAACTATTTTTTTCAATATTCCGCCCTTCTTAGTACAAAGTTCACTATTTGACTAGTACAAAAATATGACGTCGTTTTCATTCATAAATATTTTGCAAATGACGTCACATTTATTGAAAACAACAGTCGTAGAAACTTAATGACGTCACGTTTATTGATGCTACTGAATAGCTGACATGCTATAAATGTTTTTTGAATTACGTTTCCTAACAAATAACATTATTTGTAGGCGTGGTTATGCCACTTATCACCAACTATACAATTTATTGTTTCATTACATTTATATACATGCTACATTTATTACTTTTCTTTTAGAGCGGGTGTTAGCACGTGCATTTTACTGCAATGTTTTCTTTATTTATTCGGAAGTATTTTCGAAACATTAAGCTCCGCCCATAAGTTATTTAAGAAATAATCCACGGGTAACGACGATGCGTATGAATTAAACCACGAGGGCGTAGCCCGAGTGGTTTGATAACAAGCATCGTAACGACATACCGTTGGTTATTACCGCAATAATCAACGGTTACCCGTGGATTATTTCGATTCTAACACGATTTTATTAATAAGTTATCCGCGATTTAAAGGTTATAATTGAGAATTATATTCACCGAACGTCCTCCACTTTTCCGCGAAAACGTGACGTCACCACAACAATTACAATCATGACTTCGTTTTCATGTACTCGGCGGAATAGCTCAGTAGGCTAAAGCGTTTTTACTTCAGGACTCTGGCAGGACTCCAGGGGTCACTGGTTCGAAACCTGGTCCGGGCAATATTCTTTTCCTTTTTTTAATTTTATTCTTGATTTTTTACTGGAGCGTTTACGATCCAATGTTTACATTTATCGATATAAAGCATTTAATGAATAAGTTAAAAAATGCCAAAATCTGTGAAAAGGCCCCTTTAACTCTCGGATTAGCTAAATGAACAAGATGCAATAGTAAACAAAAATTATATATGTTTTTAGGTTGGTACAGTAAATATCTATATTATTATTATAGTAATTATTGTTATCATTAATATAGTTATTATTATTGATATAACAATATGATGTTATTGTAATACTTTTTATTATCAAATTCAATTTGGAAAATTACAATGGGCATGAATTTCTGATAAAGTATAAGAACCATACAACGAAATGTCATGTATATTATGTATTTTGGCGCAATTGTATATCGCATGGTAAAGTACGACGTCATGACGTCATTTCCTGTCATATTTGACGTTGTAAAACATTTACTTTATTGGTGTATACGACAGTTATAACTATGTAGTGAATTCGTATTTGTAAACTTTGATAAAGCCCGTTTGGGCGAAATATTAATAAAAGAGTGTTTTTACTATGAAATATGTATATCTTTATCCCTACTGGATATAAAACTGAAAAATTATATCGTTGATAAATTCATAGGTTCGATTAAAAAATATATATTAAATTAAATCTATTTATAAGACCTTATTCTGTATTATTAAATAGAAATTATTTATGTTATGCTTAGGCCTAGTTATCGGCAATGAGCCTTTGTTTTACACTGTATGCGAACAACTGGGTGCGGTAATGACGTGGTACTACTACCAACTGACCAACCATCTAAAAAGTAGTGATCCGAAAATAGCGACCACTTGTCAACAAAGGTTACTTCGGCCATTTCTCTTTACTGACCGTTGCTCTGAGTATTGACTCTATTTGGTTTTGTGGTATACTTTAGTCATAAGTGTAGTATACCAACGAGTATCATTTTCCGAGTCGTCCAAGATGCTACCAATTTAAATGGTAAGATTTTTACCCAAAAGAATAATGTTATTAACGCTGTCATTTCACAGAAAGAAGCAATATCAATTTTAAAAATGTCAAACAGTATGACATGTTAATTATTTTCTGATAATAAGACACTACACGCATATTAAATGGTGAATACTTTGAAAACATTGCCTTCTACTCATTTGAATACGGACAGAGGGAAAAGTTTAGGTTGTTTTTTAACCCTGCATGTAAAATATAATATTGCTGATGTTGAAGTATTCGCGGCCGTTTTTATTAGCTCTACTGCCAAAGGCAGAAGAGCTTACGGGATGGGATGGTGTCTGTCTGTGTGTGTGTGCGTGCGTTAGACTTTTCTTGTTTATCCAATAAAGTCCACAGTTTTCATCTGATTCTTTTCAAACTTGTTCAGTGTCTTTATATTAATGAGGACTCAAACCCTATTGATTTTCAGGTCACTGGGTCAAAGGTCAAGGTCACAGTGACTCGAAATAATAAAGTGGTTTCCAGATGTTAACTCAAGAATGCTTAGGCCTAGGATCATGAAACTTCATAGGTACATTGATCATAACTGGCTGATGACCCTTATTGATTTTCAGGTCACTAGGTCAAAGGTCAAGGTCACAGTGACTCGAAATAGTAAAATGGTTATGTTTTCTTGTTTATCCAATAAAGTCCACAGTTTTCATTCGATTCTTTTCAAACTTGTTCAGTGTCTTTATATTAATGAGGACTCAAACCCTATTGATTTTTTTAGGTCACTGGGTCAAAGGTCAAGGTCACAGTAACTCGAAATAGTAAAATGGTTTCCAGATGTTAACTCAAGAATGCTTAGGCCTAGGATCATGAAACTTCATAGGTACATTGATCATGACTGGCTGATGAACCCTATTGATTTTCGGGTCACTAGGTCAAAAGTCAAGGTCACAGTGACTCGAAATAGTAAAATGATTACTTTTTTCTCGTTTGTCCGATAAAGTCCATCGTTTCCATCCGATTCTTTTCAAAACTGTTCAGTGTCTTCATATTAATGAGGACTCGAACCCTACTGATTTTCTGGTCACTGGGTCAAAGGTCAAGGTCACAGTGACTCGAAATAGTAAAATGGTTTCCGGATAACTCAAGAATGCTTTGGCCTAGGATCATGAAACTCCATAGTTACATTGATCATGACTGGCAGATGACCCCCATTGATTTTCCGGTCATTAGGTCAAAGGAAAAGGTCACAGTGACTCGAAACAGTATAATGGTTTCCGGACGATAACCCAAGAATGCTTACGCCTAGGATCATGAAACTTCATAGGTACATTGATCATGACTGGCATATGACTCCTATTAATTTTCAGGTCAAAGGTCAAGGTCACAGTGACTCAAAACAGTAAAATGGTTTCCGGATGATAACTCATGAAAAATAAGGGATAGGATCACGAACCTTTACAGGTACATTGATCATGACTGGCAGATGACCCCTATTGATATTCAGGTCACTATGTCAAAGGTCAAGGTCACAGTGACAAATGACGTATTAACACAATGCTGCCACTACAACTGACAGCCCATATGGGGCATGTTTTACAAACAGCCCTTGTTTAAAAAGAGCAATATCGAATCAATAAGTCAAGAATGACTTCTCCTTGAATATGAGAAAATTTTGAAATCCCGCTTGTGTATGCAATAAATTCCACAGTTTTCATCCAATTATTTCCAAATTTGCACAGTATCTTTATATCAATGAGGACTTGAACCCTATTGAATATGAGCAGTATCGGAGAAATAAGTACACAATAATTTCCCCTTGAATTTGAGAAAATTCTCCTTGTTTGCGCGATTAAGTACACAGTTTCCGTCTTATTCTTTCCAAACTTGCACAGTGTTTTATATCTGGCTCAGATTCAGCAGTGACTGAGTTTTAATTAGAGTCGTGTTCTGTGAAAAGGGGGTTTAAGAATGTGCGTAAAAAGTCGTCCAAAATTAGCCTGTGCAGTCCGCACAGGCTAATCAGACGACACATTCCGCTTTTGTTGTATTTTTCGTGTGAAGATAGTCCCATCTTAGCAAAAATCCAGTTTCGGCGTTTGTGGACTGCACAGGCTATCTTGGACGATACTTTAAGCACATGCATTAAACCCCCTTTTCACAGAGTACGGCTCAATTAATTATTATTATAAGCATTTGTGTGAGACTGGAGATCTTTCTATTTGGGTTATGTTGCACCGTGTAAGCGCTGCTGACTCTGCTGATGTAGATGCGGCCACGTGCATTAGCCAGTTTACAATATTGTTCGATAATTAAGACAAGAGGGCCATGATGGCCCTATATCGCTCTACTGTTTTTTTCTGTATCGCTCCACTGTTTTTTATGCGAAAAAAAGCGTGCAATGCGCATGGGTTGAAATGTACACAAGCATGTGACTTTCTCTTTCTATCCCTCATCCCACTGGGCGCTTAAAGTTGGAAGGGTGAGCATTTTTATGTATGGAAAACGTTACTACGGTGTTAACTAAACAGACTAAAAAGCCCGGGAATAGTCGCACAGGTCCTTTGCTTATAACGTAGGTACATTTATCTCTCTAAAAGATATTGTCGTTTTTTATTTATCAAGTCGTCAGCTATAAACCCGCAAAATCCTGTTAGTGTTTGGTAAAGGGTTAATAATATCTGGTTCCTTCTTAGAGCCTTTCTCACATTTATAACAAATACAATAGTAGCATCTTTCTTTGTAAACAATCATCTCAAAATATAATTAACAACCCACACATCCCGAAGACCAACAGGCCTGAGAATATTATGATAATCTAAAGATTATTTCTGTATATTTATAAATGTATTTAATTAAGTAATACATTTGACTTCTAAAATCAATTCATAACTTATATCAAGAAATTTATAAAATGTTCAGAAATATATATGGATTGTTGAGAAATTGACAATCATATCCACAATTCATGAGTCACGATTCACAAATGGAAAAACCAATCATTAGTTATTAAAAAGCAGCATACCAACGATAGTTAAGAACATTGCACTTCATTAATTCCAACACCTTCTCTTGGATACAAAGTTTGAGTTTACCATGCAGTATCATGTATAGAGTTTTCTTGAAATAATTATGTTCATTGAAGTTGTGTTTTTAAAATCAATAAGATATTATTAAACTGGTTTAAACACTACAAAAAGACATGAAATTAACATGTCATCCGAAATATTTTTATCCGGATATATGGTCACTTTCGACAAATTAAAAAAACCCGACTTTTTTCAGTTTATCAGAAAAACATGCATAACACATGTTCTTACTTCAATTCCTTTGTAAGCAGTCACCATCTTATCTAAAATGGCACTAAATTACAGGGTTTTATCTCATGTTCACAAGAAAATCAGAAGAAAACTACAAAATCGACATTTTTCCCACAGCTTCGTGACCCAATTTCTGATGGACTGTATAAACATTGATTTCCAAAAAATAAAATAAATAATTGTGCATCTGCTTACATGCATTGATATATTTGTAATTGATAAACATCTCCCATGCTTCAAAAGGTAAAGATAATGTCTGCATGCATGTAGGTTTGTTGTTGTTGTTGTGACCTTGGAACTAATTATGTAAACAACGTCTAAGACTGGTCCGCGCATATGCAGAAATGTCTTCGATCGTGCTTTTGAACTGATGGGTTATCATATTAACGGCAAAAAAGCTTCTAAATTTAATTTCTTTGTAGATATGGGATGGTTAAGTACCAAATGCCATTCTCGAACTTCAAATAGGCAATCCCAGAATCGATAATATGGGCGCCGCCATATTGGCTATTACGCAACACGCGATTGAAAACGGTACTGAAGAATTTGACAGACTACAACGTTATCATAGTGTACACCCGCTTTATTCCAATAAACAGTACTTTATGACTTCGCACAGTAGGATTGAAAACAAGTGAAACATGAAACCAAGTGTCGATATGTATCACATCGGAAATCAATATAATTTAAATAAAAAATATACACGAAAGATTCATAAAATATGTGTCTCTGCAACAATATTCAGTGACAACACGTATGTTTAAGGCCGAGTTGGCATTTTTAAGCATACCTTTCAGTAATTCCTTTGTATAAAATTTAATTATTTCTTTATGGAATAAAATTATTCAATCATAATTATAAAGGCATAGAAATATCTAAAGGCTGAAGTAAACGTTGTGAATTTAGCGTAAATAGTGCCGGAGATATTAACAAAGATCTATCAATATATAAAGATTGGAAACATCCATTCAGACCAATTTTTTTTATAGATCTTTGATATTTATTAGATAGATTTAAGGTCGATGTAGACAATTATATTGATATCTGCCTTTGTTTAAGCCTATATTATTTCTTATTAAATGTCGTACTTTCTATACTTTCCGGAGTTATTCATTAAGAAACGTTGTAAGATTAAAGACTGAGGACGACTTCTTTTATTGAATAATACATCTCTTTGTTTGTCTAAACAGTTACCATTTCGCTATTAATATTTCCCTTGTAAGTGTCATTTTGAAGGAAATATACAAATCTATAGCCGAAATGAAGTTTGTAATTCTAAAATTGTTCCGTAAATCTTTATTATATCGAAACTCTATAAGATTTCAGGTAGAGATTTTTTTTATTAAAATTATGTTTCTAGTTTAGTCTAAAACTAAAGTGGTTTTTAGCAATCTTTTATTTAAAAATCGCTCTCAAGCTAATACAAAAATATCTAGCCGGAAATGAATTTTATGATTTAAATGAACAAGTATCGGAGTTATTCGCTTGCAAAACTGATGTCAGGATATGTCATACTTTTTTATTGAAAAGGACATATCAGCTTTTGTCTACAACTTTCTTATATTATTATTTAAATAACGTTTTTCATGTAAAATCAAAGTTTATTGCCTGAAATATTATTACATTTTCTTAATAACATCTTAATTCACGATTGAAATGTTCAACATGAAAAATAATGAGCCTTAAAAAAACTTAAATAGTTCCAATTGTGTTCTCTAGATTTCCAAAAGTATGTCTTTATTAAATTTTCGTAATACGGTCTAAATTTACGCTTGAAAAATAAAAACACGAAAAAATTAAGTGATTTATTTTTCTTTAACTACGGATTATTAATGACAGCAACATAAATCTCTTGAAAAAAACATCAGCGATAAAGGCGCGAACGAATTCGCTAAATGGGAGGCGATGTTCCAATAGCGGATTAAACGCGTTTATGGGTTTGCCCGTGTCACCACATGTCTGCACATGTGTAGATACCGTAATTAAGATAAGATATCACGCGTCACCTTTAAATAACATGTTAAATGACAATCAAGACCTTATTCATGCCAGGGACCTACACAAATAGGTCCATGTCCATGCTATGTTTTATTACTCTTACAAGAATGCAGATGAACCTTATTTCTACTAATTACGTAATTTATATTTAAAAAAAAACAACACACGAACTATTATGTGGTTGTCAGATCGATAACAGAAACTCTTTAAATCCTCAAATATATTCGATATAACCGTTTAGCTCCCTTGTTTTGCGTAGGGACCTATACAAACATATATAGGTCCATGTATATTTCTTTAGTACCGTTTTGGAGGCGCGCGAGAGTATTCATGGGCGGGTAATCCGGGAGGTATCGATTTCTGGGATTGTCTATAGACCATAACTCCTTCTGAAGTTTGTTTTAGTTTTGAAAACAGGACTTCCGGTTTCAAAAAGGAGAAATGCTCATGATGAGCAATTTCTCCTTTTATCACAATGATTTCTACCCAACCTAGCCAATTTATAAATAGTAATTTACAATACTATTTCTCGTCTGCAATCTCTTTCAATTTGGGGCAGTCCAAAATGTGTCTTTTGGTAAAGGGTTAACATTTATGGATAGTTAACATGTTGGTCTACCTTTCACACTCGACATGTATGCATTTATGTTCCATAATTAAAAAGTTATTCGAAGTGTATTTTGATAAACTTTTAGTTTGAGAAGAAAATAGTTTATTCACCCCATAATGAATAAATAGCAACAAATCATAAACCTGCAATCTTCATCGACATCATGTGGCCATGTTTTTTGACGAATCAAATTTTCTTGAACAACTTTTTAATGTGAGCCTTCAATGGATAAATTTGGCCCCAGGGGCATAATTTGAACAAACTTGGTAGAGAACTATAAGATGTCACTACATACCAAATTTGGTAGCCCTAGGCGCAATGGTTATGGACAGGAAGATTTTTAAAGTTTGCACAAGAGGCTTTACATAAGCATATGTTCAGTTTTGTGACCCCGGGGCAGGGTTAAATTTGAGCCCAAGGGAATAATTTGAACAAATTTTGTAGAGGACTATTAGATGTCACTTACCAAATTTAGTAGCCCTAGGGTCTATAATTATGAACAAGATCTTTAAAGTTTGCACAAAATAGGCCTTATTTAAGCATATGTTCGTGACTCAGGTTAAGGTCAAATTTGACCACAGGGGCATAATTTGAGAAAACTTGGTAGAAAACTTTAAGATTTTAATACATACCAAATTTGGTAGAAATAGGCCCAAGGGTTATGGACAAGACGTTTTTGAAGTGTGCACAAAATAGGCCCAATATAAGCATATGTTCAACTTTGTGACCCTATGCCATATGGTTATGGACATAAAGATTTTTAAAGTTTGAACAAAATATGCCTTATTTAAGTGTATGTTCATTTTTGTGACCCCATGGGCAGGGTCAAATTTGACCTCAGGGACATAATTAGTACAAACTAAGAAGAGAACTATTAGATGTCACTACATACCGAATTTGGTAGCCCTAGACCCTATGGTTATGGACAATACGATTTTTAAAGTTTGCACAATATAGGCATTATATAAGCATATGTTAATTTTTTTTTACCTCCGGGCAGGGTCAAATTTGACCCCAGGGGCATAATTTGAACAAACAAAGTAGAGAACTAATAAATGTCACTACATATCAAATGTGGTAGCACTAGGCCCAATGGTTATGGACAAAAAGAGATTTTTAAAGTTTGCACAAAATAGGCTTATATAAGCATATGTTTAATTTATTGACCTCGAGGCGGGGTCAAATTTGACCCCAGGGGCATAATTTGAACAAAATTGAAAATGGTTCACCCCAGGAACATTTGTGAGAAGTTTTATCAGAATTGGACTTGTAGTTTAGGAAAAGATGTTTAAAGAAAAAGTTAACGCACAGACGCACAACGGACACAGGACCATGACATAAGCCCCGCTGGCCTCTGGTCAGTGGAGCTAAAAACCAGTTTAATTGTGGCAAATTGATCAGTGGATGTTAAACATTTAGAACTGATAAAGCACCTGTTTATAAAAAAGCTCTATGTAAAACTTCTGTATGATTGGAACTCATAATATCAGTGTGTAATCTGCACAGAATACTTTGATATTAAACATTTAATCGTCGACCAGCCTAGAAATGGGAAAAACAAGACGTTAAAAGAAAACACAAAAATAAGTTTTCATGGTATCATTAAGCTAAATCAGGGAAATAAGTTTTAGTGTCAGGTTCTGTGAAGAGTTTTCCATCTTAAAAAGAGATGTCACATGCAAATGTGCTTACTTAACAATGAAAAAAATGCTCATGATTATCCAAAAACAGAAATTTGTCTGCTGATAAAAAAAACTTGACCGATTTGTGGTGGTTAACATAATATTTTATTAAATTAAATACATTTCCCATTAACCGAATAGCAAATTATTATCTAAATTTTCAATTAGAATTAATGATTGATTTTTTTTAAACATGGTAATATTTTGTAATGCCTATAACAAAAGAGGCATCCTTTCATTTTCAATTAAATGGATTTCTTCCAAGATTTTGGATTGTTTTAAAGGGTAATTTAATGCATTTTATTTTCAATTTAGACATCGAAACTTCAGAGCACCGAAATAAAATTAGAGTAGAATTTTTAGAAATAAGAAACGTTTGCCCCACTTTGGCTTGAATAACTGACTTAAGGATTCAAAAGCTTTCACCTTGACCATTCCGCCATCCAGTTAATCCCTTTTTGTTTGACAGTTTATACTATACATATAAGCAATCCATGTATTGTCATAAAATAAAACGAAAAAAAACCAGAAACAAAGAATATTATTCAATCATATCACATTTTGAATGCAGTATAATTTTATTGATTTCTATTCATGATAACTCATAAACAACTAGAGCTTGTCACGGACGTAACGTATACCCCCACGTGCCGCATTGACACAGACTATTTTGCATGCTGTCTTCACAAAACAAGAGAATCAAATTTAAGGTGATTTTAAGAATTATAATGCCATTATCATTTATGGCCATTTCGACATTTGAACTCTCGAATTCTTTCGCATGACATGCCGTCCAAATGTATGGCCATTTTTTTAACTTTTGAACTCCAAGTGTGACCTAGACCTTGTAGTTATCAACATTATTCTTTCGCATGGCACATAGTCCAATGATTGTGAACATATGTACCAGGTATTTTTTAAAATCTCAAAATAAATGACATAGTTATGGCCCGGACAAGATCATTTATGGCCATTTATGACCTTTGAACTCAAATTGTGACCTTGATGTTGCAGATATCAACGTAATTCTTTCGCGCGACACAACGTCCAATAATGGTTAACAAATCGCGGGCTTAGTGCAAAACGGTCGTTACTGACTTTTTGTAAACTTTTCAGTACGATAAAAAATAATATTTTATTCTTTTTTATCAGTAATACAAAATTATTTTGCATATATGTAGGTATTGTACATACATCATTTAAAGTTCACACAATATACCTCTATTGGCATTATTGTAGTCAGTGATATTTGTTAAATATCAAGATACCACTGTTTTGCGCTTAAAATCTTGTAATGTTTGATTATATTTTTTATGCAAAAAGGTCGTATCTGAAAATCAGATCAGTTTTTTTCTGTTCATATGTCTTAATATGAAGACTTTTATTCGGAATACTTGAAATATGTGTTTATTGAAGTATTTTTTTAAATACAAAAATTTACATTTATTTGAATTCAAGTTGGATTACCTGGAGTACATGAAATGCATTGCATTGTGCTTGTTTTTAACCAATAACTATAACTATAAAGTATTATCACTGTATTTGATTTTTTATTTTTATTTAAATGTTTGCAGACATACTAGTAACAGAAAAATGATCATTACACAGTGACTGGGGGCCTGTACAGAATTATTAAGTAGAAGACCAATACATAAGAAGAAACAAGTTATTGTCATATCTTTAAATCTTTATGCCCCCCTTCGAAGGAGAGGGGGTATATTGCTTTGCTCATGTCGGTCTGTCGGTCGGTCTGTCCGTCCACCAGGTGGTTGTCATACGATAACTCAAAAACGCTTGGGCCTAGGATCATGAAACTTCATAGGTACATTGATCATGACTCGCAGATGACCCTATTGATTTTGAGGTCACTAGGTCAAAGGTCAAGGTCACGGTGACTCGAAATAGTAAAGTGGTTTTTTGAATGATAATTCAAGAATGCATACGCTGCCAACAGGGCACACTCTGAACAATATTACTGAAGCAACTGGTCTGTAATCCTAAATCTTTAATTATCAGTCCAATGAAACATCATCCTTTTAGTAAAATACAATGGATCAGTAAAAATATTATCAGAATATGAGATTTTTTTGTATATTTTGTATATTAAATATTGTGTTAATGTTTAATTTTGTTGATAAATATAAATATAAGCAGGACAGGGGAGGTAATACACTACAGGGGAAACAAATGCAATAAGTTTAAATTTATTGTTACATATTTGCCTCCCTTGTAATATATTTAAATTTTATCAAATATAAGGCTAACTGCATTTTTGTAATGCATACTACTACTACTACTACTACTACTACTACTGCTGCTACTACTGCTGCTGCTGCTGCTGCTACTACTACTACTACTACTTCTTCTTCTACTACTACTACTACTTCTACTACTACTTCTACTACTACTACTACTACTACTACTACTACTCTACTACTACTACTACTACTACTACTACTACTACTACTACTACTACTACTTCTACTACTTCTCTACTACTACTACTACTACTACTACTACTACTACTACAACTACTACTACTACTACTTCTACTACTATTTCTTCTGCTACCACCACCACCACCTACTACTACTACTACTACTACTTCTCTACTACTACTACTACTACTTCTACTACTACTACTACTACTACTACTACTACTACTACTACTACTACTACTACTACTTCTACTACTACTACTGCTACTACTACTACTACTACTACTACTACTACTACTTCTACTACTACTATTTCTTCCACCACCACCACCAGCACCACCACCACCACCACCCACAGTGACAAAAAACGTATTCACACAATGGCTGCTACTACAACTTATAGCCCATATAGGGGGGCATGCATGTTTTACAAACAGCCCTTGTTCATATAGCATTTAATATTTGTATTGTTATTATTATAATTCAATAGAGTTCAAGTCAAAACAAGTCTTATCAGCTTATTTTAATTTAAAAAAAAGAACTTTGTTATTAAAAGCAGGCCTATAACCCTCTTTCTGAATTCAAATACAAAGTACAATGTTTTCAAATATATTTATTGTGATATACGAAAAATGTTAAGACTAAAACTAGTACAAAATCCTATTGATCTTTTTCCTACCTTTTGAGCATCATTATCATAATTGTCTCAGTCTGACATGCTATGTACTGGTATCATTGTCACAGTTTGGCATGCTACATACCGGTACGATTGTCTCAGTCTGACATGCTAGTACCATTGCCACAGTTTCACATGCTACTTACTGGTATAATTGTCACAGTCTGACATGCCACGCACTGGTATCATGTCACAGTATACACTTTTTTCATGGAGCGCGGTGAACAGTCAAAACTGTTTCCCAAGGTATCAGGGATGACTTTAGTACTGTTGCCCGAGGCCTATTGGCCTCGGGCAACAGTTCCAAATGTCAGCCCTGATACCGAGGGACAACAGTTTTGACTGTTCACCAAGCATCCATGAAATAAGTACCTAATCAAATTTCCAACATGAAAATAACAGCAAACTAAATTTTTATTTACACACAACAGTAATCGATAAAATAAATAATTTTGACTGTTTAACTGTAAAATGACGTCATTTTTTCGACGAAATGATGTCATTATTCCAGCGGGCAACAGTTCAAACTGTTGACCGGTCAACAGTTCGATATTCACCGGTAACAGTTTAAAACATAGCAAATTTTTTTTCTACGAGGAAATAGCAAAAAATAATTATCATTTATATAAGACATCAGGTAATAATCTCAGATGCTTCGCATTGGTACCATTGTCACCATCGGACATGCTACGTACTGGTATAATTGTCACAGTTTGACATGCTATATACTGGCATAATTGTCACAGTCTCAGTGGCTACGTACTGGTATAATTGTAACAGTCTGACATGCCACGTACTGGTACCATGTCACAGTCTCAGATGCTACCTACTGGTATTATTGTCAAAATCTGACATACCACGTACTGGAATATTTGTCACAGTCTGACATGCTACGTACTGATACAATAGTCACAGTCTCACATGCTACCTACTGGTACCATTGTCACAATCTGACATGCTACGTACTGGTATAATTGTCACAGTCTTACATGCTCCGTGCGGGTAAAATTGTCACAGTCTGACATGCTAAGTACTGGTACCATTGTAACACTGTGACATGCTAGGTACTGGTACCATTGTCACAGTCTACCATGTTATGTACCGGTACCATTGTCACAGTCTAACATGCTATGTACTGGTACCATTGTAACACTGTGACATGCTAGGTACTGGTACCATTGTCACTGTCTGACATGCTATGTACTAGTACCATTGTCTCAGTGTAACATGCTACATACTGGTACCATTGTCACAGCCTCACATGCTACTTACTGGTATAATTGTTTCAATCTAACATGCTACATACTGGTATAATTGTCACAGTCTCACATGCTACGAACTGGTACCATTTTAACAGACTTAAATGCTTTGTACTGGTACCGTTGTAACAGTCTGACATGCTACCTACTGGTATCATTGTCATAGTTTGACCAGCTATGTACTGGTTCAATTGTCACAGTCTGACATGCTACAAACTGGTATAATTGTCACAGTCTAACAGGCTATGTACTGGTAAAATTGTCACAGTCTTACATGCTACGTACTGGTACCATTGAAATAGTTTTAAATGCCATGTACTGGTACCATTGGCACAGTCTCATAAGCTGCGTACTGGTATAATTGTCTCAATCTCACATGCTACATGCAGGTATAATTGTCACAGTCTTACATGCTACGTACTCGAACCATTGCAGTCTGATGTGACACGTACTGGTACCATTGTAACAGTCTGACATGCTACATACTGGTATCATTGTCACAGTTTGACCAGCTTTGTACTGGTTCAATTGTCACAGTCTGACATGCTACATACTGGTAAAATTGTCACAGTCTGACAGGCTACGTACTGGTAAAATTGTCACAGGCTCACATGCTACGTACTGGTACCATTGAAATAGTTTGACATGCCATGTATTGGTATAATTGTCACAGTCTTATAAGCTGCGTACTGGTATAATTGTCTCAATCTCACATGCTACATGCTGGTATAATTGTTACAGTCTCACATGCTATGTACTGGAACCATTGAAACAGTCTGATGTGACACAAACTGGTACCATTGTAACAGTCTGACATGCTAGGTACTGGTACCATTATCACTGTCTTACTTGCTACGTACTGATATAATTGAAACAGTCAGACATGCTAGGTACTGGTACCATTGTCACAGTCTGACATGCCACGTACTGGTATCATTGAAACAGTCTGACATGCTAGGTACTGGTACCATTGTCACAGTCTTACATGCTAAGTACTGGTATAATTGTCACAGTCTAACATGCTTTGTACTGGTACCATTGTCACAGTCTAACATGCTATGTACTGGTACAATTGTAACAGTCTGACATGCTACCTACTGGTACCATTTTCACTGTCTGACATTCCACGTACTGGTATCATTGAAACAGTCTGACATTCTACGCACTGGTACTATTGTCACAGTATCACATGCTAGGTACTGGAACAATTGTAACAGTCTGACATGCTACGTACTGGTACCATTGTCACAAAAAAAAAACAATTGAAGAATACAAAAAACAAAACAAATTTTAATTAGTTTTCCTATGCAGCTCTATGGTATGACAACTTGACAACATTTAGTTATTAATTTTAAAGTATTTGGGAGCAAAATATCAAATATACCAATTTCCCATTATGAAGACTTCACAACGTGAATTTTCCCAATTTCTGAGTTTTTCTCACACAATTTGGCTGGTACCAATACTTTTCCCAATAGGTAACACAAATCACGGCATTGTCTCAGTCTGTATGTATTGCTACCATGGTCTTAGTCTCACATTCTAGGTACTGGTACCATTACACTATCATGTTTATATTCTTTTTCAGTGCAAAACGGTTGCAACTGCAGATACGACTGTTTTGCAATGAAAATAATTTTATTTTCAGATACCACCTTTTGCCAAATGACGGTTTTAGGGGTTTTTTAAGCAGAATTTAGCTTAAATATTTTTTTCAGATTATAAATATTGACATTATAGTACAAAATATGCAATTAAGTCATTTTTGTAAAAAAATGTCAGTTATGACCGTTTTGCACTAAGCCCACGAACTGTGCCAAATGATTTTTAAATCTCACAATGAACAACATAGTTATGGCCCGGACAAGCTCATTTATGGCCATTTTTGACCTTTGAACTCAAAGTGCGACCTTGACCTTGGAGTTATCGACATAATTCTTTCACGCGACACACAGTCCAATGATGGTGACCAAATATGCCAAATGATTTTAAAATCTCACAATGAATGACATAGTTATGGCCCGGACAAGCTCATTTATGGCCATTTTTAATCTTTGAACTCAAAGTGTGACCTTGACCTTTGAGATGTTGACGTAATTCTTTTGTGCGACACACCGTCCCATGATGGTGAACAAATTTGCCAAATGATTATAAAATCTCACAATAAATGATAAAGTTATGGCCCAGACAAGCATTTGAACCTTGAACTCCAAGTGTGACCTTGACCTTGGATATCGCCGTACTTTTTTCACGCGACACACGGCCCCATAATGGTGAACAAATGTACCAAGTTATTTTAAAATCTAACGATAAATGACATAGTTATGGTCCGGACAAACTTTCGGTTTAAAACACACTAAGTTACCCTGTGACCTAGTTTTTGACCCGTCATGACCCATATTCAAACTTGACCTACACATCATCAAGATACAACTTGTGACCAAGTTTGGTGAAGATCGGATGAAATTTGGGGACAGACCGACAAAGTGACTCCTATATAGCCCCCATTACCAATGGTAATGGGGGCTATAAAAAAAGTATTTAAAGTACGAGTTAATATGATAAGTGTTCCTTTATTTTTTGCATATGAAACAAAAACTTGAAAAATAGTTTTTTCCACAATCTATGAACAAGTTCCTTTCAAGGGTACTGTTTACAAGTAGATGCTTCATATCAATAGGACTAAGTGAAGCGCTGAACTAAACCCAAGAATTACATGTAATTGCTTAAATATTTCTGTAGATCAAGTTTTCAACTATAAATTATCTTAAACAAGTTGAAATAATGTTCATGTTTAAACAAAATGTAAAACAAAACAGCAATCAGATATGAGAATTCTTTTTAATGTCTCAAAATGTTAAAAGGTACAGAAAACTGGTCTATTAATGGCAGTGGATTTGTTACGTCTTAGGTGCCACACCCTGGGCCTGCATCTGCTGCTGGATTTTGAGTTGCAGAATCTCTGTGGTAACTGAAATTCATTGTTATATATTAAGTAATTTGTTCATGTGATAAATAAATTTGACGTTAATAGTTTTATAAATAGACCAAACCAACAATTTTCAACAAAATAACATTCAACACACTTTTGAATGAAACAAGACAGTGTTTAAAATCACATACTTGTCAGATTCTCCATCCACAATATCTTTGCTTTTAAGATAAAACATTTTATTCTATATTTACATAATTGGTCGTAATGCTAAAATTACAAAAAATTGCGGCTATAATAATAATTTATTGCCGCTATAATAGTTTGTGTGACCATTCAATACTAGCAAAAAGTATTCTGTAACTCATAAATGAGCCGCATTATGTGCAAATGGGACTTATCTCATATGCAGCCAGTGCACCTCCACAACAGCCTTCGCATAAAATATGCCTGTTTCAGAGTCTGGGTTGTATTTGGTAATGGCTGATGATTATGAGATTAAAACTTAAGTGGGTTAATTTCCGATTATTTAAGGGCCATAAGTCAGAAGTGCTTCAATTGATCTATCTATCTATATATACTGCCAAGCGCCCTTTCAGAGCATTATAGGCAGAGGGACATTATTGAGTCCGTTTCCTGGGAAGAACCAGTACTAGGTGTCTATGGAGGAGATAATGAGAATGCTCCCCGAGTGGGGAGCGAACCCACAAACTCCCGATCGCTAGGCGGACACCTCATCTACTTCACCACCGTGACCTTGCTGGTTATTGAACATGATTGTTATATTACTCTACAAACATTACCTCTGTGTTTCATGAATATAAGACATAAACTTTTTAAGTTAACAAGCATAGAAGGATGATTGTGCGCCTTTTTTAGCATTCAAGGGCCATGTTTTAAAAGGTCTCATGCAATCCAGATGATTATTTAACTTGGCTGACATATTATGCACACAAACAACATCAACAAGTTTCATGGTGGTTCATTCCAAAACTTTGAGTTATATAGGAGACAATATTAATTTGACCAATATTTTTTTATTCAATATGTGCTTCAAGTGATCTGCTTTTTTTTATAGAAATTGGTCAAAATACTATGCCTACAAAAATTAACACAAAGTTTCATGGTCATCAAATTTAAATTTGTTTGATAAAAAAATCTATCTTTTTATGAGTAAATGGTAATAATTTTCCAATATGCTTGAAGCAATCTGGTTGTTTATCAAACTTGATCAAGAAAATAAGCCCACAAACATCATCATCAAACTGTTTCTGTAAGAAAGTGGACAAGGTTGATGTGTCCATTTTTGTATTTAAGGGCCATAATTCAAAATGCTTCAAGTAGCCTGGATGGTTAACATACTTGGCTGAAATATTATGCCGACAAACATAATCATTACATTTCATGAGTCAAACAAGGTCCCTCAGAAGCATGGTTCTTCTGGACCTTCCCCACTTCCCGGTCATTACTTCAGGTGTTCCCACTACATGCCAATCTTTCTAAACGTGCATATACAAATCACACTAATGAAGGAAATAAATCAGCAGACAAATTAATCCATTTCTGATTTTGGAATCTTTTAAAAGCAGTTTCATTTAAAGCAGATGGGTATCATCTGATAGGTAGGCAAAAAAAACTGTGTGCAATCATTAGGAACCATTTATATGTACAACTTCTCTTAGAACAAATCAAGATAAATATATTGGCTTTTTGTAGTCAAGGTTTTTTGTTGGGTTTTATAATAAAAGATAAGTAGACTCAAGACTTGTCAATAATAGACAAAAATTAGTTGATACCCATAATTTTGTGGTTTATGATAGCACATCTGATCGAATTAATCTACATCTGAGACTGATTGCATTTTTTAGTCAAATACATAGAAGGTATTGGTTAACTTGGTTAATCTGGATGTGACACTGAGTCCCGGAGAAAAAAAGTGTAGTTACTTTGTTTCATCTTGTATTTCTCCTGCAGAATGGGCTGTATTTTCTCCATCTGTTTGGTGAGGAAGTCAATGCGACGCTTGAAGTAGTCCTTGGCATTGTCAACACTCTGGAAACATGTGTTTATAAATTCCCCAATAAGAACAATGTTCTTGGTTTATTCCAACAGCAGCAGTATTTATCTCATATGGAAAACAATCATGCATTGTTTGAATATACATGTACACGTAATGGTCATATATTGACAACAATATCTGTATTATCATGTATGTGTTGTTAACTTTACAAAAGGCATAAATCTACCAAGGATTATCAGTAAGTATGACCAAAGTGTCACACGTATTGTGTTAGTAACATCATCTAATAATTTACTTTTTTATAGTTGACAAGTATATTATTATAAACCTAAATATAATGACTTTGGATCAATGTACATATACAACCTAAGAATCAAACAAAGTAACACCATTATCTACTTTACTGAAACCATAACAATTGTGATTGGCAAAAAGCAAAAATCATCAATACTTCATGATTGTGTAAACAATTTAAGTTGAATAAGAAATTATAAATTTAAAAATGTAAATGTATATTAAACTAGGCCTAAGCATTCTTGAGTTATCATCCGGAAACCATTACTATTTCGAGTCACTGTGACCTTGACCTTTGACCTAGTGACATGAAAATCAATAGGGGTCATCTACCAGTCATGATCAATGTACCTATGAAGTTTCATGATCCTAGGCCTAATAGTTCTTGAGTTATCATCGGGAAACCATCTGGTGGACGGATGGACCGACATGTGCAAAACAATATACCCCCTCTTCTTCGAAGGGGGGCATAATAATATTGTTGGAAGCTGAATTAAAATCAAAGTATGTGTATATGAATAATATATTAATGAACCATACATTACACACTTTATATAAATATGTAATAGACTTTGTGAACTACAGAACAACACATTTAAATACTTTTTGGAGCACTAAATGTTACCATGTCCACATAGTATCCAGTGCCAATATCAATTAGCACACTGTCCACATCTGAGAGCTGCCCAGGAACATACATCTAGCATACAGAGTTAAGGCCCTTGACACAAGAAAGGAACCCGAGGCTTAAAAGTCACTTCGATTCATAATTACTGTCAAAAGATTCAGAGACGAAAATATATCACAAACATACATATTGCAAATATGTATCATTGTCTCTCCCAGAATAAAGCATTTTACAGCATAAATATAGTTATCAATCTGTATGTGCATATGTCAAGTAGCAATCTTAGTGTTTTTCCCAGGCCATTTTAGAGTTGCGAAAAGCCACGCCGCCCTCCCGTATCTCCACTCTGCCCTTTTCAAAGGCAAATTTCGCCACGCGCCCTTCTTTTCAAAGGCAAATTTAGCCACGCGCTCTTATAGATAACATCTTTATTGCCTTACGATCTAACTTGGTCCTCAAAATCAGCGTCCTTGATTGTCTGTGACGCTCCGACTGTGCTTGATTTGAGACGTCAACGTCTAATCGACTATATTTAAGCAGATTTAATCTATTACAGTGCTCGATTTATAGGTAGACTGCTCCAAAGCTGTGAATTAGTCATGCGTGAATAACCCCGTGTCAGTATCAATCGAAAATGCCAGAGGCTATGTTATACTAAGCGCACTTTTCGGTCGACAATGTGTACTCCTCCACGATAAAATCGTTACTTCGGAGACTTTTGATGAAAAACTCGATGTTATTCTCGTGGCAATTGTGCATTGCATGCATTATTCAGTTATATCAAAACATATATTTTACGCATAATTACATTTAAAAACACAAACAAATTTATTCTTTATCGCTTCCGTCTTTAAGATAATTAGATCTAATTATTGAAATAATTACTGAGACATATACTAATTTAACAAAATGTGAATCGCGTATACGATTTCTTGTTGCTATGCGCACCTGTCGCTTACATCATTTGACATTTGAACAACATGGCGGACTATACAGAATTAAATTGCGACTCGGCAAAAATGGCAAATAACGTCGTAAACGATCGAATTAAAGATGGAGATTATACATTAAGAAGGAATTAATGAAATGTCTGTGATAATCAACAATGCATAAAAATGTTTAAGATAGCAACAACATTATTTATTTATTTGTAATCTACATGGTGGATGTATGTCACGGAAAGGAGTGTTTGCATATTGTAAGCGATCAATTTACTTGCAATGTTATTTTAATCATCTGGCAAGATTATTGTTAGAAAATGGGATAAGACAAACATGGTTTCATTTATATGTTAGTGGATCTGTGTATAATCAGATTCATGTGCATATATTGCTTTATTATGTTTGTCGTGCTGTACAGTTTATTGAAACAGCATGGAACTTAAATGTACATTGCAAGGTAAATATATTAATATAAATCATAGTAAGTCAAATATATCAATTACCATTAAATGTGCTTGTTTATATGTTATTTTTTCCACAACTGCTTCAGATGCAATTACATGTTGCCCCGTAATTCAGGTATTCAGGGAATGTTTTTGCCCTTTTTTGCCTAAACTGCGCGCTAAAATGCCCTTTTTGAAAGTAATGCGCCATGCCCCTTTGCCCTCCTGGGAAAAACACTAAATCTTTAAAAAAATCTTGGTGACATGAAGTTAGAATTGTATTTTATAAAAAGTACTGTCTCTATCAAGTGATTCATATTCAATTAGGTCATAGTTGTGGTACAACCAATTTAATAATTTATTAAGTTACTAAAAATATTGCATAGCTGCATTGCATCCCTCTAAAACTAGGATTTTTATCCAGTCAAATATATTAATCAGATCATTTGTTAAGTCATGAAAAAACGTCACATGATCAGATCGAAACCCGTACCCAGCTATGTTGATGGTATATACCGGTAAGGATACAGAGCTTGTAAGTGGAACCAGGATTTCTTTGTCTTTGCTCTGAGGAGACACTTTGTTCAGGCTCTCTTGAGATTCTACATATTTGTTCTGAGCCAACTTCAACTGATTCAAGGAATTAGAAAAGAACTCGATCTCCTGAAATAAAATGTAATCATAAAATTAAGACACAACTATACCCAATATGACAACAACATGTTTTTGTGTTTAAGTTAGATCACGCTCTAATTGACCGCTGTCAATCAAACTCACGTTATAATCAATCAGATTTCGTTTATTGCGACCACATGGTCCGACAAACAAAGACTGTCGGAGTAATAGAATAAGCGTTTTATGAAAACACAACTTCTAGCGGACGGAGCGATCGCGTCTCTGGTGACTTGTCAATTACTCATCTGACAAGGTTTGGCAGTGATACATTGACAGCCAGTCCCATCCAAAGAACATTAGTTTGCAATGTAAATGATTGATTAAGCATGCTCCCCATGAAAATTTTAAAATTGAGCACTTGATTTCCTGCATTTTGGGCCATTTTATGGCTATTTTAGTGGTCAACAAGGCACTTAAATTTGAGCATGTTTGTGTGCATATGATGAATTTTAGCTTTTTTAACTAACAAACGATAAATGGAAAAAGCTCTTTATTACTTTTGTAAAATTTTAACTCCACATGTAATGAACAGAACGTCAACATATTTTACTGCTTTTTGACCGATTCCAATATGCGCCTTTTCATTGTCGTTGTTGGAATGTGTTAAGGGAGATAATGAAGCGACGTCTTTGCTTAATGGGAAATTGGAGAAAAATTACCGAAACGACACGCACATTTCGAATAGTCAATTGCCGATTTTCCAAATCTGAGCTTTTTTAAACCGGCCAAAATCTGATTCCAGGGCCCTCACACTACTTTGGGGGAAGGGGTCCGCAGCCCTTAGGAGGGAGAATTTTCGTGGTGTTTCCCTTTTTTGGGGATTTTTTTACTTACTCTCTCATTATTTCATTTGTACATATTTGCACTATATCAATTGCATTTTATTATAATTTAGTATGTTTGAAAAGATTAAATTGAAATAGAAATGAGATATAATAATCATGAGACACATCTTTCTATTATTTTTTTTAGGGGGAATTTTTTCCCCCCCAAAAGGGGAAAAAAGTATACTTTTCAGGTGGGGGACTGCCACCGAAATTCGGCGGCAGATTTGATAGATTGAGGACCCTGGATTCAAACTGCCAATTTGGCCGGCAGACGTTTCTTATTGAGAACCCTGAAGTTTTACTTTTTTTAGTTAGTTTGTATACCATGAAGTTTATAATTATTCATACACAATAATGTCTGTCTGTCTGTTTCTCTGTCTATATTTCTATATATACTGTCAAGCGCCTTTATAAGAAAATTATAGGCAGAGGGACAGTATCGAGTCCGTAAAATTACTGTTATATATTTGCAGAAAGTATTAATCATTAGAGAGATGCATATTGCAAGCATTGCTGAAGAGATTTTAAGCAGTTAGTTGGCAACATGTGTCAACTATACGCTGTAGTTTACAATCAGCAACATGTGTCAACTATACGCTGTAGTTTACTATCAGCAACATGTGTCAACTATACGCTGTAGTTTACTATCAATTCTCATGTCAGGAGACATAAGATTTTACCCTGCATACTGAACAAATCATGGATACTTGCCAAACCCATGAGAATAATACATCTCAAACTTAAAATGATGAAAAACAATCTTGTTTTTACACCATACGTTAGTAGGCCCTATTAATTTATTTAACCATTGCTTGTATTTTCGTAGTCTCATTTATAAGACGCGCAAAGAATTTAGAGATACTTTTTATATGGGCTAAATTCTTTGGAACGTCTCATCGTTGAAGGACCTTTTTTGTGGTGGAAACCAGAAAGTTTAAATTTTCATCAATTTGCCTAAAATTGCAAAATAACATTACCAACTCATTCAGTTTTAATTCAGAAGTTCATTTTACATCAAATATCGTCGATTCGAAGTTAGAAAGGCATAAATTCTTCAGTTAAACTTCTGCTTAAATCGCAAAACAATCACTGACCTGTAGCCATGTCATGAAACTGATTTAAATATGAACCAATCAGAAGAAGGCATTACGGTGTAATGTGTACGCGTAATTTTATTTAACATGAGCTTTTAACACCGACTTTTACCTAACTAGATCTAGTATGCTAATCTTTGTCGATTTAATAAGCATATGTTCAAAACAGATATGGTGCAGTTTCTATTCACTGTTCTAAGTTTCAGGAAGTGTTTATGCATGTCTTTTTCGCACCTCTGTCTGTGTTGTTTTATGTACTTACATTCTACGTTACAAAGGACGGTATACTGTACGATCTGTATCAATATAATTTATGTACAGTATAAAAATAAAAGATGTAATTTATTTCAGATCTTTTTAATTGTCAATTTAGAAAAAAAACAATGCTAAATTAATCCAGAAAAGTATAACATCGGTTTACTATGTAACGCGCTGCACCACAACAGGCGAACGCAAACTGTATTTTACGCTGTTTATTCTTCCACTTTAAACCAGATGCTTTACATCGAGGTCGTGTTATCGATTTATATCTACACAGCGAGTGAATCGAGAGATATTGAAAAATTGAATATTGGTTGGATTTAAATTGCTCAGGCGTGCAAAATTCAAAGTGTCATTACATAATTTTTACGGAAAATTATCGAGAAATGAATTATCTACACAGGTATGTAAATATTATTGCAATCCGTTGTTATTAAGTGTCTTATATCGGGGCTTGAATGTTGCGCACAAAATCCTTGCGCAACAATATAGACAAAGAACAAAAAATTCCCACCACATAATTGGTCTTTCACCCTTTGTACGCTCCAAATATTACCCATATAAAAAGTAGCTTAATATTTAAGAGCGTCAAAAATTTGGACTAGTATTTTCGTTGAGCGTCTTTTTACAATGATCAACAATTTATTAAATAGAGATACAGCACCTTCTGAAAATAATAAACATAACAAAAAATAATTTGAATCGAAAGATGTTTTAATTAACCTCTCCAAATTGCTGAGCTAGAGCGTTCAATTGAGAAATGGGAAGCTGGCTGATATCAATTTGTTGCGACATGTTTATTATTTGATCGTTGTTTATAAAACGCTTGAATCTATGTTCGGTTATATACCACTGAACGATTAAATACCACTATGCAAATTGCATTCTGATAAATAATGAAATGTTGCGTTTAAAAAATCAGTTATTTACACTGACAATCAATATGGTCAATGCATGAATCGTAGATCTCCAATACAAAATATTACACGGTTTCTGAGATAATCACCAATTTATAATAGAAAGTATTGGTTGTTTTACCTATTTCATGTTTAATTCCGAAAAAGCAGTTGTATGTAAAACAAATCATACAAAATAGCCATTAACACGCTATTTCTTTCTATCGGACGTCGTTATTGTCTCCGGGACTCATGTTCATCTTGTAGAAGGTTGTTATAAAAAGCGACAGAGAAGTAGATTGTTTCCCGAACACATTCTTACTGCACTTACCGGACCAAAGAACTACGCCTACGATAGATAAATCAAGAAAAACATCTCTGACTACCGGTAGACTCAATATTTTTAATCTATCTGCAATATCCGGCCAGTTAGATTCGTGCTGTGGGTGGAGCCGGAGTATCCGTAAACGTAAATAAATAATATGATTATAGGTGCTACCTAATTTACGGGCAAAAGCTTTTTAAGTTTTTTTTTATATAAACTATGTATTTTTAATAAATATATTGACATGATTGTGTTCAAAATATTATAATTGTTGCAATAATTAAGTAATGCATCCAAAAAAAATCAATCTTAAAACAAGTTACATGTTCCAAGCTTAAAGATCTAGCATCTTATAGTTTTTTGTTTTCTAGCCACAGGAATTTATAGCTGGTTCGGTGTCTGTGGTATAGTGGATGGGGTGTCTGCTAACTGGCTTAGTCACTGGGAGGTCTCTGTATTGATCTCTTAAGTGGGAGCATTCTTTAGATTACCCTAAAGACATACTTTGGCGTACCATTTGGGTTGAAAGTCAAGAAGACCTACAAGTTAAAAAGAGAAATGTACGTCAAAGTACAATAATTGTATGTCGACATAAATATAAAATACACTTCGAAGTATATATTTGTACGTCAAAGTACAATTTGTACTTCGACATACATGTTTGTACTTCGACGTACACATTTTTTGAACAGCCAATCAAAACACTAGTCTCTTGAGCCGCTTTTCCTTCAGATTTATTCATAATAAATGTTTAAAATCTCTTTTTTAATTGAGGACAAAATGAATAAAAATATCAGAATGGCAAAAAAAAAACACATAGAAGTTTCAAGTATTTAATGCATTGAAATAGATTATATACAAATTTGAAGAAGATTCAATTGTTACCTTTTTAAAATTAAAATTATTCAGCATATTGTGCGTATTTATTGATCATGCGGGGCGGAGTATCACGACCGTCCAGTGCATTACTGTGTAGGAAAAATTCCCAACGGTAACCAAACAGTTACCAAGCATTAACGGGATAAATAATGTATTATAACCTCTCCGTTGGTCGTATTTTGTGATAACCATAACTTGCATAAGTCAGAGGTTAATTCCGCCACGCCAGGTCAATAAATACGCACATCTATGAGTTAGCGGTCGATAGTTGCATAATTTGGTATAAATTATTATAATAATAATAATGTTTAATAAATACGCACAATATCTATGAGTAAGCGGTCGATAGTCGCATAATTTGGTATAAATAATAATAATACTTATGTTCAATGTCAAATATCTCTTAAAGCAACAGATGTAAGGTGTCTTCTGATTGGCTAACACTCAAGGGTCGGTGAAAACTGTACGTCGAAGTACATTTCTCGTTCTACCTAGTAGGTCTTGTAGACTTTCGACGTCATGGTACGTCATATAGACACTAAGTACTGGTCCTACCCAGGAACCAGTTTGTTTCATCGAATGTCTCAATTCAACTTGACAGCTTGCTAAAGCAGTTGCATTTAGCATACAGTACATGTGATGTGTCAAATCAATTTTGATTGACAAATTTGACAGGATTTTTTTTAATCCAATAAGTTTTAGACTGCCAAATAACACACACTACGTATTGAAAGCCATACCTGGAGCTTTCGTCTGTATACCACTGACTTCATCAGAAGAATGATTTCTACTGTTGGGAAACATTAACACCACTAATTGTCTTCTTATTTATTATCAATGTATAATTATGTGTAACAGCATAACAACACACTTGTTTCGCAATTAAAATATTTAATAAATACAGGTATCTTGCAGGTTTCTAATTTTCTTTCGCAAACTATTGTTGAATAGTTAAAATTGTGTCGCCACTAAAAAACTAGCCATTTTGTAGCAATTCTAAAATCAATGTCTAAACTGCATACACCTAGCTCTACAGTTACAATTTGAATGCAAATATTAGAATGCATCATGTTATATCATCCATATTTTTTTTATTTAAACATTCAAATAACACATAATACAGTACATATATAAAAAGATATGTGGTATTGTGTGGATATACAAAACACTTCACATTATTTATTTGCACATAAAATAATAGTTACAAAATAAGTAAAACTCATCAACCTACATTTCAAGAATATGTACGTATATGAAATTACAAAGTGGTGTTATTGTATTACCTTTTACAAAATTAACATTGCTGGTTTTGCACTAGCCATAAAACATTTATCATGGATTAGCAAGTAACAACCAATTTATTAATTACACAATAGAACGGAAATCATATTAGTTGCATTATGCATTTACTAAACAAGCTATTTGCTACTGTTTAGAATTACACTATCTTACTAAAAATGATCACTGGTACTTAGTGCTTTTACATACTTGTGGTAAGTTTTGTATTACTAGTTTGACAATAATCAGCAGACACTTGTCGATATACAGACAAAATTTGCATGGAAATTTTTCATATTTTTTCAGCATAATTGCCTTCAAATTGTTAATTTAACAACCCTTTGACATTGTTTGCACATCTGATCTTATTATACCATAGCTGATTTTTGTTTATAGATAGACATATATAGACTTTTCAAAGTTCTATTAAAGTTCACACATGATCCATCCAAGTAAACAAACAGAACCAATAAAGATAACCACAGATAATAACTGTGTGTATAGCTTGGAAATTTTGATAGTTCGGGAATTCCTCCTTTGTTGATTTCTGTAAACCAAAACTGCCAGTTTTGCTGGATATAATGGCTTGTATAATGCCCAGCTCTTGCCTTGGCAGAACAGCTTCTAAAAACGGAAAACCAAAAAATATCTTAAAATTTGATCAATAATGCAGACAATTTATAAATGTCTTGTTTTTTGTTGATTTCGAATCTGGAAGATTTTTTATGTAAGATTGTGGTACGAAAATTCCAACGGTATCGGATTTTGTGGTTTTAGGCCTAAACTATTTATAGTGATATGTAACCTTTTGGGATATCGGTAAAGTGCGAGCAGACGAGGTGAAAATACTTTAAAAATGAAAGCTAAAAGACTAAAAAGTTAGATCTGAATATCTTAAAAAATTGTGAATAAATGTGTTTCTGGTGGGTAACAAAAACAACTTACCAGAATATTGCTCATGATCAAAATTAAAACTTCTTTCTGAGAGCGAATGGAAAATGCGTCACAAATTCTGATACATAAACAGTAGGGTGTCGTTATTGAAATACCGCGAGAATACTTGAAGAATAGAGATGCCAACTATAGTGTTTAAAACAAATAATTTTTTAACAAGCGTTTGTGATTTGTCAGGATAATAATAACAATAAGATATCGAAAAGATCAAAGCAAATAAATTCGACAGAATTCGGAGATTCGGCAATATATTAAAGACGGGTTATGTTCCCCTAAATTGTGTTCGGTGAAGACTGTTACTATATATAGTGAACCAGTCTTCGGCTTATACCCACTGAAGAAGAGCATTTAGGGGAGATAATTGAGTAATGACCTAATTCTGGAACGGTTGCGAAGAAAAACAAATAATGCGAGAATATTTAGTGCGATTCGCTACACAATTATGATGTCATTGATATAACTTTTTCTGAGGTATGTATTTACATGTGATTTAGCATATGTCAAAGTGTTTTTGATTTGTTCAAGTTCATAAATAGCATCGCGAAAATATATGTCGCGTGGCAAATTTTTTTGAGACGTGTCCATATGTGGTATTCTTATGTAATTTTATGTCTAAATTCCCATATGTATGAACGGTCAACGCCCGCTTCGCGGGCTTTTGCCCGTATTTATGAGTTTTTAATTGCTATTCCTCGTTTTTATAGACACAAATAATAACGCTGAAAAGATTCTCGCAAGCGATTTCTCGGACGCATGGAATCGTTTTGTTTTTTGCGGACCCATTTTCATCATGCTAAAGTTGCGTGCAAATGAAATCCTCGCTGAAGGCCCTGGTTCGACCCCTCTAAAGATTTGTCCTTGTGCGTCAAAATCGTTCTCTGGGCGATTTTTCACGTATTTGGACATATGCGTATAATGCTAACAAGAGGCCCATAAGGGCCCGAATCGCTCTACTGCTATATGTTTTCCTTATTCATGACTTTGGTAGAAACACGGGTACTTGAAAAAAAATGTGGGCCTAATATATATAATGAAAGGACCAATTTTTTAAGTACCTTTGGGTAGAAATATGGCTTTTATGTTTGATCTCTTGTCTCTAACGTCTCTATTTTAAGGTTCATGGGGGGGATAAATTTCATTAAAACTTCGCTTTGGTTTTTCTTCATTGAATGTGGTACAATATGGTCAAACTATACATCATTTTAAAGCTAAAGACGGATAGAATAACATAAACACATTTTTGACATTCAATATTTGTGTGCTTTATTCATATTTTGGTTTAAAACCAATACATTTTTACACTCATTTACAAAATCTCAATCTAAAGTTAGGAATGATATGCACTACCTTAAGTTGAATAAATACAAAGCTATATACATATACAATGTCAAGTTAGCAACATTTCACAGAAAATAATTGTCATAAAACAACAAATGAGTTTTTATTAAACTGCCTTTTTTGGATAAATATCCAAAACAAAGTTCTAAAAATAACTAAAACGTAACTACTTTTTAAAAATCCAGGTATGGTGGATAATAAGAGTCACAATTCTATTTCAAAGGCTTAACAATTTTGTTATTTACCTCTCAACCAAATTGCAATTTTTAAACCATCTCAAATTGAAATAGATTTCAGACGACATTTAAAATTGTAAAGGAATAAAGAACTTTTCAAAACTATTGATTTTATATTTCGATTCCTTCTACCCATTTTGAAAGCGTGGCCATCGCTGTGATCCGTAGAAAAACGTGCAAAACAAATCGGTTGAAACCACGTGCAGTGGTGAGAAAACCGAGTATGTGTATACACATACCTGAGAAAACACATGTACTTATTTTGAAATTGGGTGGCAACTAGTAAAACAACTATTAACGTTAATCAGCAAGAGATCGCACTAAAGAACAGAAATGACCACGTAGAGATATCATCACTTACCCTATTTCAAATATTTTCCAGCTGAAAATTGTCCCCCACACGTCTTTTTTAGTTGATTTGTTTTGTTTTTCTGGAGCCGAAGTGCATCTCACAGAATATCCATCCAACTTCCGTTGTTTTCACTTTCGTTATTAAAAACTCCGTTTAAAAGAATTGTTTCTACTTTTAGATTGTTAAAGCGATGTTTTATTATATATTATCGATATAATAGTATACCGTAATGAATTGAACGGAGTTACGTATCGAGCTTTCTGTAAGTCTGTAAGCGTACCATTTTATGCGCAATAATATAAGTACAGTGATTCGACAACGATTGTAAACATTGGTGAAATGCTTCTTCTAAGTTATTCTTTTGAGTGTTTATGAGGTCTGATCGTGCAGTTTGCAAACATCAAAGGAAAGATAACAATCCAATGCATTTGTCATCGTCAACCGTTTGGAATGTCAATTAGGCGATGAGTGAGTTTTTAGCATGTTTCTTTCTATTTAATTAATTTAAAAAGGGCTGCCCCCCTGGTGATGAAATGACATGTGTTCGAGTTTTGATATTTCTAGATATGTAAACTTTTTTTTTACTATTTAAGCGTAACTTGCCCTCGTCAATGTCGATATTATTCACTAGTTATATAATTTTCCGCCGAAATACGTGGAATAAACATGATTCAGATGTTTGAAAATAATGTATATTTTAGTGTTAAAATCGCTTTGTATTTTGATTGAATTTGTGGATGTTATGATGTACAAAATTGGTAGCAGTTTGAAGGAAAAACATCCTTTCAAGCATATATGTATACATTTTCAATGTGGCACTCTTCCTTAAGTCAAATTTGAGTTCAATGCTAGGGGTCCCACATTTTTCAAAATAAAGCCTCTACATGAACCTTAAAGTCATTTGGTCAAAATCAATTTTTTGTTCAGTCCCAAAACCATTTTAAATTATGTTTCATATAACCGGTAGTCAATATTTATTGAACTAGAAGATGAAAATTATTTCCATTATTAATACTTAAATCTTTTTTGAAGGTAAATTTTAAGTTATAAAACTCTTTATTTGCCCGTGGTGGTTGCTTACATAGCTTAACGATGTGCTAGGTAAGTTTCACAGTTCTTATTCTAGCAGACTTTAGATATCTTACGCTCTACATATTGGTAGAAAATCGCAAAGCCTTTCTGGTGCCCAATGGTTACCAATAACAAATAATAAAAGTTATATATATATTTGATGTGATGACCACCTGACGATGATGTCTCGTGTTCGATACAATTGAGCTAAGATTAGGTTGCAAATGGCCAACAACGAAGTTCACAATTAGGCTTTACCCCTGAATGTCTCTTGCAATTAAAAGAGAGGGAGAAGAAAGAAGGAAGAAGGAAGTGATTCTGACACATAATATTAAATTTATATAGGCGGATTTTTTTTTTGGGGGGGGGGGGTGGCGTACAAAGCATCCCCCTCCCTGAAGTGTATGAAGGTTGCCACTGTTACCAGTTTGTTTATTTGAATCGGAACTTCGCTGATTTATATTTTTCGTTGGCATATAAACCAATTTGTATTTAAACATAGGTTACCACACAGATTTGCTACTATTTCATGGCCTGACATGTTTTGTTTGCAGTGTTTTGTTTTAGAACATTAAGTAATAGTTGAAACCTCCGTAATACATTACCACAAAGCCTTTGTCATCGCCTTCATTTTTCTAACGAATGATTGGAAACTCATACTTTTCTGAGTTGTGATCAACACATATATTACTACTATTTTAAAACCACTGAGCGGATATACGCGATATTTGAATCGCAGTCGAAATATTTGAATTTTAAATGAAGCCATTTTATCTTAAAGCGATGCTGGCAATTTTCGCATATCATGACCTTCTATCACTTGTTATCTTTACCAAACGTCAAACTTGACCTAGATATTGTCCAGACAAACATCCTGGTCAAGTTTCATCATTATTGAACCAAAACTCTGGTATGTAGTGATTTTGTTTGTGTAAGATATGACCTGTTGACCTATATTTTGAGTAGACCACCCCTTACCAAACATCAAACTTTGCTTACAAAAATAAATATTATGACCAAGATTCATAAAATCTGAAACAAAATTGTGACCTCTAGAGTGTTTACAAGGATTTTGTATAATATATTGAAAATTTGGACAATCTAAGGGCAATAATTATGGCATTAATTATGTGATATATATAAAACCAATCTTTTCACCAAGTTTCATGATGACTGGGCAAAAAATGTGACTTCTAGAGTGTCCATAAGCTTTTTTAACTATATAAACGAAAAAAAAAATGCCCCCCCCCCCCCTGACAGCTATGTTATTCAACTGACCGGAACCATTTTCAAACTCAACTCTCATATCAAGGAAACAAATGTTCTGACCAAATTTCGTGAACATTAGGCCAAAATTTGACTTTTAGAGTGTTCACATGTTTTCACTATATACATATAGAGAAAAATGTCCCGCCCACTTGCGGCCATGTTTTTTCACCGATCAGGACCATTTTCGAACTCGTCCGAGATATCAATAAAACCAATGTTTTGACCAACTTTCATGATGATTGCGCAAAAATTGTGACTTCCAGAGTGTTTACAATGTCTTTATAGCCAAATAAGGAAAACTGCCCCCCAACCGGCAGCCATGTTATTCAACTTACCGGAACCATTTTCGAACTCAACTTTCATATCAAGGAAACAAATGTTCTGACCAAGTTTCATGAAAATTGGACCAAAATGTGACTTCTAGAGTGTTCACATGTTTTCACTATAAACATATAGAGAATGTTTTGGCCAACGTTGTTGATGATTGGGCAAACATTGTGACTTCTAGAGTGTTTACAAGGTTTCTCCATAGCCAAATAAGGAAAACTGCCCCGCCCACTGGTGGCCATATTTTTCAACAGACCGAAACCACCTTGGAACTCAACCAACATATCATTAAGACAAACATTTTGACAAAGTTACATGAAGATTGGGCATGAAATGTGACTTCTACAGTGTTTACAAGTTTTTTGTTTTTTTTTGACCTAGTGACCTAGTTTTTGACCCGGCACGACTCAGTTTCGAACTCGACCGAGATTTAATTGGGACAAAGCTTCTGACAAAGTTTCATGGAGATCGGACAACAAATGTGGCCTCTAGAGTGTTTACGAACAAATCACCGGGCATGGACAACTTTTATCACGTGACCGCAGAAGTCAACGCCGGTTGAAGAAACAGCCTGTGATCTTGCACATTAAGGTAAGTTTTTTGTTCATATGATCGAAATTTCAGTTTTAAAAAAGCGATAGCCTATGACACAGTATACTTAATTAACTTTAATTTGATATGATAAGATTGCCTTTACTGTTTCCACTTTCCGAAAACACTTCGACACAAAATTCTGAAATGCAATGCAAACGCTGTTTGCGTATGTGGTGTTGATGATTTTCTTAAATAATATTGGTTTAACGACTGAATTATTACGATTTTACTCTTCATTTTAAAATGTTAAATAACATGTATGACAAAAATAGCGGTGAAATTTGAAAAAGATCTTATTATTTTATGTTGTTTTGTTTTGCAAACGCAGGTTGGTATTTCGTGTGTAATTGGAAATCGCAAACGCAGGTTGCCAGAACATTAAAAGGATAATGGAACGCACACTGTCAACATGTTTTGAAGTCTTCGAAATGATGTTAAGGTAAATAATACTAAAACATTAACTATACAGAACAATATTTGAATACGGAACTTCAATTGACGACATTTGAACAGAGCGGGAATATGTTAATCAACATCTATATTTATAAGAAGCATGATTTCAACATTATCACTTAACTAAAAACCTTTCCTCGTTGATTTTTTTGTTCAAGTTTGCTTGTTACCAAGGAAGCTTGAACGGCGACACATCTAAACAGCAAGCAGTTAACGGTCGTCATCATTTTAGACCGCATTATAATCTTATACGTAGTCTCAAAGTAGCAATATTTCGTAGCGGTTGCTGCCTATAGAAGCATTGGATACACAATAAAGCCTTATTTCTGTCGACTTTATACACACGAGTCCATAAATTTAACTAGTCTGAAATCGACATTTTAGGATTTATCATGGGGATAATTGCTTTTTATCTGTGATAAATGAAATTGTAACGAAACATTGGCGGATTTCTTTATTTTCGTTTTCCACAAAACATCGTCTTCTTTCAAAGTTGATTTTTGTCCGTCAGAATACTAATGGAGTTATTTTTACAAATATTGTGTCACATCCAATTGCATGCGATTCTTATGCCCTTTGGTGTTGTCATTCAAACTTTAAAAACATTTTTTGAAATATATTTTAACAAATGGCAATTCTTTAATTACAGAAACATGACGCTTGTGCGTGAAATTTGTGGGAAGACATTCAAATCAGAGTTGGGCTAAAGCTTCATGATAAGCGCAAAAGAGGCACTGGACGATTTGCCTGTTGTGGAAAAATATGTTACACAGCACAGGCGTTCAAACAGGCACAGGTATGTATTTTTCAAGTACTACGCCAGGTTATGTAGGTTTAAAAATCAAAATGCAATTCAACATAGGTCACTGTATTCTTAGCGAAATAATGTTTTTGATAACCTTGTTACAAATCACTATTTGAAATGTTTTGTATAGTGTTTTCGGAATAAGCCGGCTTAAAAATAACAAATAATTACTAGTTTCGTGCATGTTGGTGTGCTCATTACAGTGTATATTTTTAACGACCATAGCAATCCAGATGAAATTTCAATGCAAATTGTAACTGAAAAATGGGAAATTACACGGCATAAAGCCAGAATGTACGCGTACCGCTACTTCACGTATACGTAATTGGACCATTACAAATATGTTTTAATGCTTATATTGGATTTTGTAATTCGGAAATACGCGTTTACGCGCCATATCTGGAGCGCTTCTGACTGATCATTTTGTTAAGTTCCATGTTATTATGGATACTAGCATGTGTGTTTTTTTCTGTTTTAAATGATCATTCAACAGTTCCAATGTTTTATTAGATGCAGCATTCATGGTGTTGAAAAGTCGTTCCCCTGTGAAAAATGCGGCAAAAGGTTTTCAACGAAAGATGACCTGAATCGTCAAGTCCGGAGGGAGGTAGCTGCAGTGCAATTTACCTGTTCAATTTGCAATGCAACTCTCCGATATAAAAGTGACATTTAGTCCCACCTTGACACCCACAATTGAGAGAAAAACTGTGTATGTGATATGTGTGAAAAGAGGTACAGGCACCGCAGTAGTCTATCAAAGCACAGATCTGCAAAAAACCGGGCCAGGTCATCTGTTAAATGACGATGGTATTACCAAGAATTATTTTTTAACCCTCCTAGCATATTTCTTACCAATGTGCCGTGATTATTTTCTTGATAAGTGGTAATACAGACTGTAAAACAATAATATATAGTATTACGCGTGATTTTGCATCCGAAACATTGTGTTATATATCGTTTATCTTTTGTTGTTTTGTTTGGTATTCCTGTTTTTTATGATTATTGTTATTATTTTTATTATTCTGATTTAAATTGATTATGATAATGGTTGATCTCATACGAATTAATGTGTTCATTAATGCTCACATGCGATACCTGTTGATCTCAACCAATTAATTGAGATTTACGTGTATAACAATGTATTGATTTTCTGTGATAATTGTTTATCTGAATAAAATCATTGTAATTTATATTGATTATCTGTGATTATTGTTGATCTCACCCAATCCGTTGTAATATACGTTTGTAATCAGCGGATTTGTATTTATCTAATTCGAATCAATATGCTTACAATATATTATCGATGATGCATCTTTGTTTCATTGGAATAAGTGTGCGAATTGTCAACAATTACATTTAAATCTGTGATACCTTCTCAAGTTGCACATAGGCCAGTTTTATATTTTGGGAATAAGTCAATCGTTTCTTTTAGAATTGTGGCTGTCGATCTGATTATTACGTGTTATATTGCGCTACGGGATATTCTTTGAAGCAATAAAACAATTAACCAGCAGATTTTTGGCGTATGCCACTATCGCAATCAACCTGCGTTTATCATAATCCAGCTTCACAAAACTGTGTTTGCTCAACCAACCCGCGTTTGTATATTTTTGAAATAGCAAGAACTGACCAAATAAAATATTAAAACGACAACTTATATCTGAAATACAATAAATAAACAAAAATAAGAATCGTGTGCTCTCGTTTTTCAACCAATATGATTAATTCGTGAATCGAAAGTAAACAAATATAAAATCAAACTGCGTTTGAATTGAACATCTAAGTTTTGTGTCGAAGTGTTCTTAGAAACTTCAAAGCTTCGAAACAATTGCAATGAGTCTAAATATGCGAAAAGGTATGTAGCATGTCATAGGCTTTGTATTTTTTACATATTCTCTATAAAAAGATGAAATTTAACTTACAGAGCGGGACTACTGATGCAATTTAACATCCTGTGTTGACTTTTGTGATCACGTGACAAAAGTTGTTCATCCCCGGTGAAATGTGGACGGACGGACGGACAAACGACGGACAAAGACCGGTCACAAAAGCACACCTGAGCAATCAGGTGAGCTAAAAACTATTGCAACAATCGATGTTTTGCGTGTGCTGTATTAACGTCTGTAAACGTAAAGGTTAACTAAGAGATTAATAGTAATTGTAGCGCATTCAATTGTTCAACATTCCATCCTATACACTTACATCTAGTATTACTTTCTCTTCCGTGTGTTATAATCAGATTTCCAACAATCCGTTACATCAAATGACTGTAATCGTATTAAAACTTGTAACGGAATACAAGTTCAACAGGATCGGTTCACATGTGAAGGAATGTGCATGTTATTTCGCGTAATATAAGATGTCTTCATTGAAATCGCAAAAGTTATATTCCTTTGTATAGGAGGCATGAAAAGGGAAACACTTCTAATGTAGTGTATATATATTCGTACATCAAGAACGCGGTAGTTATTTCCCTTCATTACGTGTGCAGTAAAAAGGACACAGTTTAAATTCTTAAATACATCATTAACCGCTCTTTAGTAGTTTTTTGTAGTTACCAAGAAGACGATTGCTAAGGCAATTTTGTTGCATTCCTATTGAGTAATAAATGAATGATAGTTGTTTGCTTTGATGAAGAATCGAATGTTTTCACTATATTTTAAGAAAAACAATATGTTCACGAAAAGTTCAAAGTAGTAAAATAAGCTGTATGTGTAACTATTTGTACCTCAAGAAAAAACTACTCGATTCCCTTCAATATAGTTTGAGGGACACAATTTTAATACTTAGTTAACAGTGAAATACAACATTTACCTCCGGTAAGTTGGTTTTCATGGCTGATGATTAGTACTTCATTGAAGCTACCAAAATTCATTGAAGAAAGACAAACACATTCAGAATACGTTTTCATGTTGATCTGTTGTTCTATTTTACACGACTATCTTCGAGAAATTACACTCCTGATGAACTATAGTAATATTGTTTTGTTAATTAACATTTATAAATTGAAATTGAGAAAAATGATAGCTTTAATATCTTAAAAGGTTGAAATAATTGGAAGAAATTGATTTTTTATGCAGTTTTTGCAGGGGCCTTTTCATGTTTTGGTAAATTGACAAAATTATAAAAAAATGTTTCAGATTCGCATATTTTCGTTGTCGTTATGATATTTGTGAGGAAACAGTAATACTGAACAGTTACCATGCTGTAAAATATCCATCATATGCATCTTTTGACGATTTGAAAACCTGAAAACAATAAACCGTTGCAACGCGAAACGATTAAATAATTTGGAAAGTTCTGTTGATGTCGTTATATTTTGTGATACCACGAGGATTGCTTATATGAAGTATAAAATACATTACCTTTTTCATGAGCACGGATGGCCGAGTGGTCCAAGCGATAGACTATTACTCCAGAGGTCAGTGGTTCGAATCCGGTTGTGGGTTACTTTTTTTCTTTCTTTAATTTTATTCTTGTTTTTTTTTACTGGAGCTTTTCACATCCCATGTTTGAATTTATCAACATAAATTATTTTATGAAAAACATCAATACATGCCAAAATCTGTGAACAAGCATCTTTTATTTGAATTTTGAACACGCGTGGCTCATATAAAAGAACTGAGAGATAAACGAGCAACAGGTTCCTCATAATGGTCGTTACGCAGCTAGGTTTCTGACCAAGACAGGTGAATTAATTGTGTTTATTACTTTATATTCATGTATAAATGGCAGGCACCATTGCACTTGTCACTTTCAGTTAATATTATTAAATCTACCAAGTAACGGCAATTTAATAATACCTACTTAATGATATGACACAATATGTGAACATATCCCCTTGTATGCATATGGTAAAGCAGAGGGACTACACATTCAAACTGCTCCTTTTGAAATGATAAGTATTTTTTATTCCAAATAAAATATTCATTGTAAATACTAATGATATTAATATGTTTCTGGACATCGCTTACAACGTGAAATCCTACTCTCAATATTACGCATTGTCCACCACACACAATTGACTCAATGTTTTATTATTGTATCGTTCCTATGCTGTGCACGTGGTTCGGCTATATGCATTTGGGAATTGACTTGAATGAAAAATTGTCCCAGTTTACACGGTGTCTATCCCGAAACTTCGTTGTCTGTATAATTGTTATATAAACGGTCGTCATGTTTTTTTCCGTATCTTTATTGCAAAAGTACTTGTATACCTAAGAAACAATTGGTGTAACACATTTTATCTCTATAAAACGTTTGCTTTTCGTCATTTATTATCATAGCAAGTAAATGCTTTACGTCATCCTTGTGTTGGGAACTATGCAATTGAGTGCGATGACACACTTTCCGTTTGGTTCACTATAAATATAAGGACAGCAAGCAGTTTGCAATCCATGCAAAACACTAGGAATTTGTAAAACCCGAATGAGAATGGATGCATAATGCTTTTTATGAATGTAACTTCGGACAATCGACTATTATATGTTTTATAACTTCTGTGCATAACTGACGCCGTCAATCAATGTGATTTTTGTATTCAACCATGTAATGTGTACAGACACATAAGCCTTCAATTAATGAAGACTGAAATCGGTGAGATATATTGAAAAATATACCCAGTGCTGATCCTGTTTGATCACGTATTTTACAGTTCGATTCACCAACAAGTCTTCGAGAAGCCAATGAACATTTTTTGGTTCGCTTTAAGGTCTTCTGTTTATTAAGCTTGTTTGATAAATATATGATGTGTATCCAATTTATTCCATTCAATATGGATGTGACAGAAACTAAATATATACACAGTGTGTGCGTCAATAGCTTAACCCTCTGTTTATAGATCAGAGCAGAGCAGATAGTCTATTTGTGACTTCAGCATATACAGCTCATTTAAAAAAAAAAAACAAAAAACCTCCACATTAAACCAATCATAAAACACATGTGTTAAAATAACAATTTTTATGCATCGTTAAAATATATGATTTAATGAGAATGTTATATGTAAGAGAAAGGCTCTCAATTTTCTAACAAAGTTAAGTGGATGTTTAACAACCGTTACTGATTGAGAAAAAATATGCAGTTAGATATAATATTAAACATTCAATTCTGAAAAAAATATTCGCTTATAAAGCTTAATATTTTCGGCTGTATTTTTAAATGCTTTTCTAATACAGAAATTAGCTAAACGTATCAGTATTGAGTTTCTGGTCTCATTCAAAAATTGTAAAACAATTTTAAACATACTTGGTCTTCTTCTGCAAACATCAGGTATAAATTTGTTTTTAATAGTGTCATTTAAAGGACATATTAGAACAAAGAGTGTTCAAATTTTATAAATTCCAGTACATTTGCCCTACACAAATGACATTTTGCAAAACAATATGTTTGTCGATTTAGCATAAATAAAAAAGAAAGCACAAGGAGTACACTATTATATATGTATACTATTTCCTGGGGGAATTAATATCTTAAATTGTAATAAGTTATTATGTGTGGTAATGTCATTTATCTCATCGATTGTGTATATTTAATTTATTAATAAATTAAATGATATACTTTTGCCAATAAAGAATCGTGCAAATGAAATATACTCTAAGATAAAGCTATTAATATTGATACAAGAATCAAAAGATGTGCATTTTAAAATAGTTTGTTTTACGCAATTAGCACGTTCTCAATATGGCACATTCTGTGGAAGAAACGAGACCGACAGTAATAATTAATAACTTTTTTTTTAAGTACTAACATTTCATGATTTGTATATGTCTAGGACATAGGGCATTAACACATGTTCAAGAACTGTTTACTGAGTCACTGTGAACATTATGTTCGGAAGTTGAAAAAATAGCAAATGGCGTTTAAATGAGTTTAATAAACCTATTTATATTCTCCAAACATATGGCATTTCGACATAATTATCAGGGTGCAGAATCAACGGGCTTTTCAGGGGTTTACACACGGGCTGGACAGAATGTTATCACACCGTTAAGAACTTTATTTATGCAAATATCTCAATTTATTGAAATACATTTGCAAAAATCTATAGCGCGTAAAAGACAGTTTTTCTTTCAGTTTGTGCCGATATCTTAAGGTATCAGAATAAATCCTTGAATTCGTCTGAAATCGGTAACAAAATTTCACTTTCCGTGAAACATTACCGTGTACAATTAATTCAGTAAAAATTGTATTTTTGAACAAAAACACATTCTTATTAAATACAGTTACTCTGATGTATTTTAAATTGCCATAAGCAGCATAAAAAACTATCTTTTATGCACTAGTTCAAATTCTTCAGAAAACTTTTTTTTTAAGTTATTTGAAATAAAGCACCACTTACCGTCGCGCTTCAATCCATTAAAGTTAAAAGGTGGAACCCTAAAAAGTCACGTGATCTTTCACCCTGACGTAAAAGCGCTGTTTACTACAAGGTTGGAAGGCTTGCATCCAGGCAGATATTTTGTATTTCAGTCATCAAATGTCATCAGAAACTGAATTGGGGCTGACTTGTACAGTGCATTCCATGACGGTTTCAACTTGTTTTATGGATTTGAAATCATTATGAGTTACTGGTCAAAGCGCTCCCTTGCGTTGTTCGTATAAACTTATTTAATAAGGGTCGTTTGAAACCCCAACGTAATTCAAAGCTCAATACAATATAGTGTTTTCGTGTATTGGATATCCGAAATTGCAAGTTAACAAAATCACAGGTAACGTTGACGGCGTGATTATCTGCATGACTTTGGTTCGGATTCCGTAAGTGACCAAGTTATTTCTGGTTTTCGATTATTTTGCAGCCATATTATGTTATGCATTGAAGAATTTCAGAAACATTTTGTTAAATACAAAAGCATTTATTATTTATATCGTTCGATCTCTCGAACGATTAAGATAAAATCAAACTTCGCATCGCCATTGTAGTCTTGATATGATTTACATTAAGAGTTTTAAAATATTATTTCTCAATCAAACATATACATTAAAAATAGTATTTGTCGTCTAAGAAATTGATGGATCCTCTATTTTTAATATTGTAAATACATATTTATTTGTTTGTATTGACTGCGTATGATGATATTAATGTCCATATGTACGCATATCTAATTACAGATTTTACAATTTAAAGAATCAAAATACATTCCTTAAAGCCACAAAAACGCTCAAAATAAACGAATGTTTCGTAAATATTTTGTAAAATAAAGTTAACCCATTCAAAATCAGTGTTACTCATAGCAAAAGCTAAAATTTCAACGCTAAATGTGTTCTGGTATCATAGATTCAACGAGATACAAAATGCTCGTTTTTATTTTTTTAGTGACAATATATTCCATGTGAATTTTCCGCGACGATATCGTCTACAGACTTCGTAAGAACATTTCTTGGTTGATTTCTAAAATGATTACTGAAACATCACAAACGTTGCTCAGAACAGTTCTGTTTATTCGTATCGCAAATCAGTGACCAATGGCTTTTTGCCTTCTTGTTTCCGGAATAATATGTGGCTGTGTCATTTACAGTTCATCAGCAAATATTTTGTTTAATATTTGTATTTCAAAGGTGAATATCAAGCTTGGAATTGTATCCGTCTACATTATTTTCCTTCAAAGGTCCATTAACACTGTTTAATTATGTATCTGTATGTGCCTTCGTATGCTGAAAGCATGTATATTCCGTGTTGGTGTAATCTGATATCAGGATACATTAGCAGATTGGTAATTATTTTGCAGGTACGTTACAGACTGTTGAAAATGTTGTGTATGTGAAAGTAGAAATTATTTCTGAAAGCATGCCTTAACGCGTTCTGAAGCCAATAATACACGAGGTAAACATTGAATACGCGAAACGTAGGTTGCTGATCAGTCGAGCGCTCTGGTCGTATGGTCGTCAGACACCGAAATCATCGTATGATGGTGCGGTGGTAGATTCGTACTATTATTCACACAGGGGTCTCTGGTTCAAATACCGGTTGGGACATTGCACTTTGCGTTAATCATTTCCGACTCAACTAAAATACACACTAGTAAACATTCAGAAAGATCTAACGTACTATGGGCAATATATTATCGGTTCATTATTGCATACGCATCTCACAGTTTCATTACAGTTTCCTTCCGACGTTCCGTGTCAAAGTTTAATACAATTTAACAAATTATGAACATCTCTTCCGTTAAACTATGAACCCTTTTCAACGCCGCATGTGAATATTTTTATGTCTTTTTCAGCAAACAATATAACGTGGAGACAAATTTGCCACATGTCGTCAAAAATGTCACGAAGTGCATTATGTGCAGGCATTTGGAATGATTTACTTTGGTATATACCACCATGTTATACTCATATACTAGAGACAGCCTGTCAGGAAATTCATAAGCATTAATATATCGTAAAAGCGTATACATATAAGTTTGGAAGCTTCCGTCTAGACATAGATGTCATAAACCAGCAAGCAAATATATTTTCATAATATAAAACTAGATCCTCTTATTAACCTAGTTAATAAAACCTTTGGTTTCTTTGTACATTTACTTTTTCAATCTTCTATAATGTTATACAGGGGTTAAATGAATATAATAATTTTTTGCAATAATTTTTGGCCTAAAGGATATTAAAGCATACTAGCAGTAACATTTGGAAACCATAATGCATTTCATTTATACCCATGTGTTACCGTTAAATAAATTGCTAATTAAATAAAAGATAACGATACAGTTCGTTATCTAGTTTATTTGTACCTTCGGTTTTATTGTAACTAACTAACACATTGTTAGTGTCTATGTTGACTTAAAATTAGCACCCGAATATATATTGCCATATTTCAGTGATAAATATTCATATTGCTTTACATAGATAGAGTTCATGACACCCATTCGCAGACATGAAATTAATCTAAACAAGGTTAGTCTTTCTTCTCATGTGCTCTCAATAACATCTTCCTACGGGCAGTAAGAACTGTATGAACTATTTTGTGGCTCTATATGTACTGTTGATGTTTGCTCTCGCCAAGTTACAGCGATTCTTCAGAAAAAGACATCCCAATTCGATAAGAAGATCACCACTATATGCTGACTCGAGAACGCCAGATGCTGGTTGAGTTGGTACCAATTGGTGCATCTTTACTTGAATTTTATTTCAGTAGAGTGGCCAACTTGTAGATTGTTTGCCTCAGCGTTTATTCAAAAGTGTTCACTAAATTATCATCATTTTACTTAAAGATAAAATACAAAGTGCTGCAAACGCTTGGCACATGTATTGTTATTGGAATTGTCCATGTACAATATTTTTGAAGGTATATTATTTCATTTTTTTAACACTGACACAAATGCTATTCTGAAAAGTTTTAGTCTTTAACATATATGACATAAACGCGTTTCCACTAATTATGACTTGAATTGATAATCACACATAGCATATGTTTTATAATGTTGTTTAAGGATAAAAATCGGGTAATTTGACATTTCGAATAATTATACATCGATCAAAATACGAGTAAGAGTTGCATTCATTACTAATAAGTTGCCTTACAAGCGTTGTCCTAAGGTAATTTATTAAAAATGTGTGTGAATTTGGTGACAATGTAATCAAATCATGTGAACAAACCCACTTTTCAAATGAGTACATTTGTAGAGTGTCATTAATACAAGATCAGTCATGAGTGTTTTCATTTAACCTCTTAAACTGTATTGAATGCAAGATATGCCAAAAAGAGTGAACGATTTCTTTCGGTATGGGCTTATCATTTTCAGAAACAACTATAAACTGTCCAGTTTTATCTGTTAGGTTATGCTGTTTTATTGGGAGAAGTGTCTCAGTTAGAAAAACAATATAAATGTGTCTTGAAATCTGCAATAACATTTGCAACAATGATTATAAATCTACCAATTATTGCTGCCATCTTATTCAAACTAGTATAAATTAATGCTTGTACATTTTATGTCGCAATAAATGATGCTGATTCAATTACAGTGAAGTCCCCCCCACCCCCCAACAAAAAATACAGTCAAATTTTAATTTAGTTTCTTCAAAACGCGACACAATTATTTCAACAGACTTGCAGTTATTTGTTTCCAGTAAAACGTGCATAGTGTTTTTTTGGCTCAGCGTAATTGATTCTAACGTGTTTTAACGTCATCACACAAGCCACTCGACTGATGCAAACTCATGAAACAATTGACTAGCGTAATATTCCATATATTCTCGCAGCCTGTCCTGTATCTTGTATCTGTATTTGTACCATTATATCTCATATCGCATTTGTTAATGTGCTGAGTGCATTAATAAACTGGTAAACTGGCACGTAGGAATCTTCATTAACGCAGACGTTACACACCATCATCGTTCGCAACTGCCGTTCGTCGCACGTTGACTGGCGAAATCTAAACAAGTCAGAAACTCCTTAATATGTCATCAAAACGTGTCGCACCATAATGTACGCAAGAGATGAGTTAACTCATAATCATACCATATGTTATTTTAGACTTGAAATATGAGCATTTTACCCTTTCTTAGCATCTTATATGTACACTCGAATCAATAAGTGAATACTTGTTTTGTTTCAAATCTTGAAAAATATTAGTAGTTGAAGTTCCTGATTATGATTAAACTAAACTATTGTACTTACTATTTTATGGTTTTAATTATTGGTTTCTATTCTTATTTTTGTCTCTTGGTTGTTTGTATAGAGTGCCACAAATGGATGAAAACACACTGCGTACCTTCAAACTTAATTAATTGAAAACTTAAATTGTAATATATTAATGATGACAGTTTTATATTTGTTAATCAATTAGATGTGTGTTGCTTGTCAAAATATGCGACTGTAACTTTACGTTTTTTTAGTTGGACTCTCTTTATAGTGTAAACATTATTGCTTCAAAATGAACAGAATTTATAATGAATGTCTAATAATTATTCAAATCTATTGCATCTATTGCATCGCATAAGTCTATGATTGAATAGACCTGTGCAATGATGTAAATGTACTTATGTGATATAGTATTATGTGTATGTACCTGCGCTTGTGCATACGTGTTGTTGTGCGTTAGTTGGAGTCGATTTAAGTTTAGTTGCTACTGAAATATATAGTCTTTATTGAAGACCTGTTATTTTGTATAAATATATTGCTACACTATGATTTATATCCTTCAATCTTAATAATATATGAAAGCGTGTAAGGTTTTGTACACTATCACTATTATATAGACACCTTCTTGAATCAGAGGCACATACTTTCGATTGTACTTTTCGAGATTTTTTATTATTTTAAACTGTATTTCCTCATAATTTAAACACTACTCTAGGTATTTATCATGTTCGCATTAATGCCCCGAGAACAATATTACATATAACGATAATGTTTCGAAACATATTATCATCCTTTCTTGGCCCCTGTGACTTTCTATTTTAACAATCTCTCTGAATATATCTGAAGTTCCTATGTGATGCAGTTCTGTAGCGACCGGCGAAATCGATTTTAAACAACAGCCTTGGCTCAATTTGCGAGCATGGTCAAATGCAACAAACGTGTCATTTGAAAGTTAATGTCCTTTCTCGTATTCAATGGAGCAAATCATAATGGAGCAAAGTAATACATGTAACTTCATTGAGTTCCTTTTACACTGAAATTCCCGACGCCCTTTGATGCTTTGCATCGATACTTATCTTGTCTTTGTAAGCGATGAGGATGCTGTATTACTCTCTGGAATAGGCAATCCATTTTTAGATTAAATATTCGGTATCACTGCTCAGTTTTGGTTACATTTACAAAATCCAAATTCACAAAGTTTTTCCTCGTATTTGCGCTACAAAATTGGGGATGATTGAACGTAACAATATTTAATAACAGATACTTAATCGAATCTACTAAAATCAGAAATTATTGATATCTTTGTTGAAAATATTACCAAACAATATAACAAATTGCAAGCAATTGTATTCCCTACACAACAGTCTGTATACTCTCTCATGATCTTCCATTGATCAACAGTATCAAGAAGAAAACAAAATGGTAACGAGCAAAAAGCCAAACGATCGAATATTAATAATCACTGGTTTATTTTCTGTCGTGCTTTAACCGAGGGGGTAATCACGTGACAAACAAGATGGCGACGTCCATGCCAAAACAGTTATTTTCGCCGTTTTATGCACTTGTTATTTTGATAAGTTGTTGAAATGCCTCTCACTTAAAAGCCATATCAGCAATATAGTGAATGGCATTTATTTCGTATTAATATTCGCCCATTATTTCGACTTTACTCGCTTAGAATTTTCTTAGAGGGAGCTGTAATTTTGTGACCCGCTTACACATTTCGCAGCGATAAAAGTCGAGATATACAGCGAATTTATTTATACAAAGATAAATATAATTATAACATATTGAGAGAAATTCTTATAAAATTCTTTCGTCAGATACAGAATGAGCTAGAGTATGGTATGCTTATAATAAGCGTTAAACTTGTGCATATCAGTAAAAAGTTTTATTAATAAAAATACTATTAAAGGGGCCTTTTCACGTTTAGGTAAATGGACAAAATTAAAAAGGTTGTTTAAGATTCGCAAATTTTCGTTTCAGGTATCATATTTGTGATGAAACAGTAACACTGAACATTTACCATGCTCTAAAATATCCAGTATATGCATCTTTTGACGCTTTAAAAAGCAAAAAAGTATAAAGTGTTGCAACGCGAAACGATTGAATAATTTTGAGAGTTCTGCTGTTGTCGTTATATTTTTTGATACTACGATGATTGATTTTATAAAGTATAAATTACATTCTTTATTGTATTAGCACGGATGGCCGAGTGGTCTAAGCGGAAGACTTTTACTCGAGGACTCCAGGGGTCAGTGGTTCGAGCCCTGTTGAGGGTTACTTTTTTCTTTTTTTAATTGTATTCCTGCTTTTTTACTGGAGCTTTTAAATCCAATGTTTACTTTTAACAATATAAAGCATTTAATGACAAACTTCAATACATGCGAAAATCTGTGAAAAGGCCCCTTTAATATATAATGCAGGTATACGCTATATTAATGGACGTTATGGTGGAATTCTAGAAATTTAAAAGAATTTAATGAAATGCAACTTTAATATGATCTATTTTCGGCCTTTTTGCATTATTGACGACATGTCGCTTTTATACAGAAAATAATAACTTGATTACTTGATTCTGAATCATACTAATCCAATATAATGCGTTAAACTATTTGTTTATCATATGCGCATGTCATGATGACTAAGTCTCCTAGAAGAATTGTTTTTATTTCGGCACGAGCACCATGTGCTTTGGTCTATGCGCAAATTGTTATTGAAAGGCAATTTCCGACAATGTATCTTCTACAATCAAATTTCTTGGTTGTATTCATCTGTTACTTTAAAATAAAGCTACAAACTAAATTCAGAATTTAAACTTTACGTTGCTTTTCGTCGCATTGTAAATAGATTACCAGCAAGTTTCAGGTTAATTGTTTTCATACGACAAAAGTTTCAGCAATAAATGTACTGTGCTGCACGCAGTCACAAAGTGAATTACCATTCAACAGAAAATATAGAAACCATATAATGCATGTTCCGTGGAAAAAAGATTTTCAAATCATGGAACTTCTCTAAAGGTTTGAGTTATGATATCATTCTCTAAAGGTTTGAGTTATGATATCATTCTCTAAAGGTTTGAGTTATGATATCATTCTCTAAAGGTTTGAGTTATGATATCATTCTCTAAAGGTTTGAGTTATGATATCATTCTCTAAAGGTTTGAGTTATGATATCATTCTCTAAAGGTTTGAGTTATGATATCATTCTCTAAAGGTTTGAGTTATGATATCATTCCCTAAAGGTTTGAGTTATGATATCATTCTCTAGAGGTTTGAGTTATGATATCATTCGAAGTCATAACAACAAGAGTGTTCAGCTCGCTTGCAAGCTTAGGAACAAGAGGAAGACAATTAAACACGGAATACTCAAAATATTTTTCTGCAACAGTTTTGTTACATTATTCAGTTCTATATATTTTTTTCAATATTTCGACATTGATAATCAGAGATAGCGTGAGATAACATACTCCTTTATCAACCCAATTCTTACCAGTTGCCCGGTTCTTAATTGCTTCATAGTTAATCTGGAACACAAAATGTTTAACTAAACGGCATTTACTTAAATTCTATTGATCATATGCACTTTGTTTTCGATATCCACATTTTCATTTTAAAATTGTTTCCAATTGTACAGATATTAAAGATATTTAACTATATCATCTCGAACTGGGCTTAATATTTAACAACCATCAAATGTTAATCTTGGATCTAATATAATATATCATGTGCAAGTTATTGAAACAGTTAAATTATATCCAAAACACTTGCACTGTTAATTGCGAGAATGAACATATTTGGTTTAACTCTACACGTACGTGTTGTTTCATAATTTAAAAGTTAACGAAATAAAAAAAATTAACATATTACTAATTGTTCATGTTTTCCAGATTTCGCAAAAATGCATTCGAAACTCACCTTGTTTGATATTCATCCCATTTTGTTCTGGCTTTATTTTGAAGAAAAAGACAGAATATTGCATACAATCAAGATTCAACTCAATTGAATCTACAATAAAAATTAATAAACATAAATTCATTATAATGCTTTGTTCCTTACCCCACTGATGGTTATAATAAAATGTTTACCACGTGGATACAATTCAAAAAGGCGCAACGGTTGTAGCTTCGAGTTCGCGATAATGGGTATACTTTAATAAAAACATATATGCAATAAAAATATACATGTGAGCAGAACAGATTATTCACAGATAGTAAAAAGCAGGAAAGTTGTGGACAGCAGATTAGTAAAAATATACACTATTTCGCTATTATAAAGGAAATAGAGTAAGGAAATAAAGAACTTCTTAAAAAAATCTTCTTCCATTTTGCGGTTTGCTAGTTTTTACGGAAGTGTCTATTTGCGTTATAAACGACACAAATTCACATGTCGCAAATTCTTGAATGGTTTTACTTGAAGCCTGTGAAATGCCTGAAAGAACGTTTTTCTTCACATAAAATGGCCCATAGTATTCCTCCAATATCTTTCTTTCTTATGATTCTGCCATTTTGCAGAAAACACTTTCGCTTAAAAAATTCAATTATCTATGAAAAGTTATGTCAAGCAGCGGCGCATTTATACAAGCAACAAATACTTTGTCAGGCAAAGCGCTTAGGGCGATGAACTCATTATTTATTGTTACAAAATCGTTGAATGTACCTGTTAAAACATGTTTAATCTGTTTGATTCGTGTGTTACCTAGATTCTTAATTTTAAGTTAGTTGTGGGGATTTACTAAAGCTTAAAATATTTAGCGAGTCCAACGCAAATTCTTCAAATGGTTCTTAAATGCGAAAGCGTCTACAAATGCAAATGCTCTGTATGCCGAAGTAGGTAGATACCCGATGTAAATATGTCGATATTTACGAGTAGTGATATATTTCTTATAATTGTTCAACAAAAATCGCCCATGTGTATTTTAAGACAATGTAAAGATGCATGTGATAACACTCTGCAAGAGTCCGGTTTTAATTACATTTTAATACAATATTTATAAAATTAAAATTTAAACACATAACTTAGTGATTACTGGCATCGTGGTTCTGATGCATTGTGATAAATAACAAATCTTTAGACAAAAGACGCTCGTCTTATAAGAATTTACGACCAAAACGAAGGTCTGTCTAATTCTAGCTTCTTGCTTAAAGACACACACCTTGAAATGAAATACATGTTAATCAATACATATAGATACAATTTGAAAGTAAGCTCAATTGTCATTAAATCTATAGCCTAGTTAGCAAGTAATTTTTTTTATTTATTTTAAAACCGAAAGTATGATTTCTATACGTATACGCCCATTTCAACAAAAGCGATATTTTTAAGTTTTACAGCGCAAAAAGGACGGGTTTAAACCTTGTAACCACCAGAAATATTTTAATTGGCATGGGTAAAATTAAATGTATAGCCTGGTTAGCAAGTAATTTATTATTTTTTTAAATATTCAAAAACCGAAAGAAGGATTTCTATACGGTATACGTCAATTTCGACTTTCGACAATTTCGGATTTCTACCTTTTAACCACCAGATATATTTAATTCTCATAGGTAAAATTTAATCTATAGCCTTGTTAGCAAGTAATTTCTTATTTTTCAAACGGTACCGCTTTTAAAACCGAAAGTAAGATTTCTAGACGTATACGTCCATTTCGACAAACGCGATTATTTTAAGTTTTAACGCGCAAAAAAAGACGGATTTCTACCTTGTAATCACCAGATATATTCTAATTGGCATAGATTAAATATGTTTCTTATTTATGCTTAAATTTACTTGCATTTCAAGGTGTGCGGCTTTAATTACAGAGCGGTGAAGCATTATTTGCCTTGCCGGAAGATACACACCAAAGCAGTGTTGCATGACTTGTTATAAGAATTACCATGAATATAATGCCTGCAAATTGAATACGAGATGTTTTTATACTTTATTTTGTTTCATTTCAAATTTCTTTAGAGACTTACAGTATGTTATTCAGGTTAACATCCGAGTAGTTAAATTCTTATTAAATGTTATCGTATCTCGTTTATTGAAGTGGACACTTATTCACCAGCATTCGTCAGTATTTAATTGTGTACAGTCAGTACAAACATTTGTCAGTATTTAATTGTGTACAGTCAGTACAAACATTCGTCAGTATTTAATTGTGTACAGTCAGTACAAACATTTGCAACGTAGACCATTTCTCTAGACGTGGAATAAATAATATGTTTACATTTCCAAAACATGCAAACAACTTAAAATTAATAAGATTTATTGTATCAAATCCTTATTAAGAAAAGGGCGCTTTTATTACTATGGTTCACAACGTATGTTTATAAGACTGTCTTCCCTTTGTCGCAATTTAGAATTCTTATGTATAAAACATGTCATTTTTCAGCAATCAAATATGATTAGAAACGTGCGTTAGCAACGGTGAGTACAGTGCATTTCGTGATGATTTCATGTTCAAATAAAAGACAAAGCACAGAAGGTTACATGTCATACACGATCCATTACTCACTATAATTATGATATAATACTGTATGAGTAATGTGAGTCTTTATGCTTCTATAACATTTTAATGTATAACATAACATTTGCATTTAACTATAAGAATCCTATGTTAGTCAGCAAATAAACTCTTCACTTGCTTTTGATTTGATGTTTTGAAAAAGGTGTCGTCCAATCATAACTAACGGTTTAGTTAAATCGTGATTTTTTTATATTATTTACTTAAACAGTTTAAATATAATTTTGTTTTCAAATTCCACGTCGAAATGAATATATAGCAATAAAAGTTCAAATATGAAGACCAGTAAAATACACCCCAATCAGTAAGGACCAAGATAGGCACAAATAACCTAATTAGTGATTTCTGCCAATGTATTGTGATTGTAGTCGCCGATCAGACGCCCAAGTATACTTTACGAGGAAATGCGATATAAACATAGTATCTGAATCAAGCCATGTCCTAAGCACAGCTAAGCAAGAATTATGTGGGTGTTCTGACAGAGTTGAACACGCATTTTTAGCATGTGCCTATTACAGAAAATGCTTTTTACAGACGATAGCATACCCGCATCGAAATGGTATCGAAAAGAGAACTATCAGTTGTTACATGTCGAACAGCATATCATTATAAATTTCTGCATAATTAATAAAAATTATTCATTTATGTATTTTAAATTGATTGCAAATGCATTAAGTTTATTCGACATTGAGATTAGTTCACCCTATATTTATTTAAAAATCTTCTACTACGTTTTACACAGGTCAATGGTAGACAAATTATTTTTTAAATCTATTAGGATACTTACGTCTAAACTTTTTGGAGGAGTGTTTATTTGTTTATATTTTTCCTTTTGATGTAATAAGTGTTGCAGGAATTATAAAACATATTGTTTCAAAAGTCTGCATTTCTATATAAATATCTTTATTTCATATCAACTATAGCCTGTCTACCACTTCTTAATTTATTAAGTCAGACTTTTGGCGATTTCAGCTACACTATCAACGATGTTTTGCATAATAAAATTGTAAATCCGTCTTAAGTACAGATTCGAATAACCCCTACTCCTGGAAATATACAACAATAGTTTTGTTAAGTTATAAATATGATCACCAATATAAGACGCTATTTTGTGTTGACATCGTTTGATTGGCTGTGAGCAGTGATGTACAGGACATTTGAATTAAAGTAGAAAAATTCCCTCCGGATAATGCGCCCGACCGTAAAAATAATCCACATAGATAAAAAATAACATGCATGCATATTTTACTTCATAAAAGTACGTCAACACAGTACATATTATTGTTCAAGCTTTGTAATAATCCGTATTGATTTAATATAATTTGCTGTAGTCTCCATTAATAGTTAATTGTATTATTAAAAAATATCTGCTAAAGACTATTAAAATCCTGTTCATGTACATATTTAAAAATGATATTGTGCGAAGCTGATTTTCATCAGATCTCGAAGTAATAAGTAGTAACTCTATTTTATTAATTCGGGATCTTTTCCGCTGCTTTATCCAATAACATCACGTGATTTGTCCTTTAGACTATTCACCTCAATAATGCTGTTACGACGTGCACGAAGTCTTTATTTGATGAGTATTGATTCCGGATATGTATTTCAAAGGGGGGCTGGGGGATGTCATACTAACACCAATACAGAGTTGCTTCCCGATGGAGCTCTTTAAAGACGGTTCTATACTTCATCTAACATATATCGCATTTTATCATATTACATTAACTGAACAATAGGCATAGTTCATCAAGAGATTTATAGTGTAGCGATTTGATTAAGGATGATTAAATACGATTTGCTACACATGATATATGTAAATGTAAATAAAATGATATGATTGTACAATGTGTCAAATAATGTGTCAAAGAAATATAAAATGATACCAAGTAGTTCCGTAATAGCGTAAACTATTTCGTTCCCTCGCTTCGCTTCGCTTCGCTTCGCTTTCGATTAATATTTCATCTGAATGCAACACAAATGTTCATTGTATATGCAGTTGCCTGCATTAACTTTACGCAGATCCGTATTGTTTTCAACGTTTTCCTTTGAGTTTTAATTGTTTATGTAAAATATCTTTGAAGGTATATCATTGCAAATATAATTATATTATTTAACAATTGATATTCTGAAGCATAGTTTTTATTGTTTTGTAATTATAAGAATCGGGTTATTTGACATTTTAAATATGCGTCGTTCTCCAATAATGGGATATGTCCATTTACAGCTTATGATATCATTGCTCCTTGTTTTTTAAGTATCTTCTCAATGTCCAGAATTAACAGCTAACGATGATTTGTGCACTTTAATGAAATTTTATGAGCGAAATCCTTTTCGAGATGATAGAGTAGATTGGAAGTGTTATTAATAAAATGTCTTGAATGAGTAACTTCAGTTTACCCTTCACAAAATAATGTAGCTTATTATTACCTGTATTATATCTAGTGATTAAATATACCTTTATCATATGTGTCAATATCGGAAAAAACTCTAAGTGTTCATTTGGCAGCTTTCCAATTCATCCAGTCGTCTTCATTTAATACTTCATGTGCGCTCTTTACATCCACTTTTAATAATGAGTCATTCTCACCAAATGATACCACACTTCGTTTTCTTTTGAAGAGATTAATCCGTAATAACAACATAACTAAAGTGATTAAGGATATTTCTTTCCGCTCTCTTCACCTGCATTGTCCACAAGAATCCGGGAATCGTTCATTAGATCACTGAAGACTTATTGTCAAATTTTGGTTTAGTAAAGGCAGTGATAAACGTATATTTTTGATAAATATTGATTGCTGATAACCATCTGTAAGATGGGGGAAGGCATCTGTTAGATGGGGGAAGGTTAGAAGAAAGGTTATAAAACACAAATCCGCTGATCTTTCTTTTGATTTTTTACGATCTATTCTAGGCTTCATTCAATACGTGAGTCATGGTGTTCGTACTTGATTTGAACTGAGTGCTTTTCAACGATACGTTGATTGCAACACTGTTATTGAAATACAAGTATTATACACTTTATACATGTATGTTAATAAATGAATTTAAAAGCAGACGTATATGCTTAAAACAATCATATAGAAAGTATATGTAACACAAATATTTATCTGTTGCATGCATCACAAACACATGCATGTTTGCTGTATTTAGATAGTACAATACGACTGCCGTATTTCTCCGTCATCAGAGGTTCAGTAACTGAATGTTCTCGTTTTATGGGTGCAACACAGACTGTATATATATTTGTTAAGGTTGCTTGCGTATCTAAAAAGTTGGTAAATGAAAGTCGATTTTTACCGAAATCAACAAGCACCGTATCTGATTTTTCTTAAATTATGTTTAAATTCGCGTATTTTGTAATGATGCACGAATTGTTTTCGTTAGCCATATATTTATATCTTTTAATAAAACTTGTTTGTAAAATATTTAATACATACTTAACTAATAACTGTTTTAAAATAATAGTGTTTGATAAGTTTCAAATAAAACACTTCATTGAAGAGATTCACATGTATGATTCCATGTCACAAGTAAATAATTATTTCGGACTCGCCAATATTGTTTTTCAGGTCCTCCAATTAAAGTTTCATTCTTATTTTATCAAGAATATCAAGAATAAAACCTGCACTAAGTTCAATATCCAAGCTAGAATTGAATATATGATTTACACACTTTCACAAATTAAACCGATTGAGTTAACAATGTTTCACATCATTTATTCTCGTATGTTTTAAAACGTGTACTCATTCTTACATAAAAAATAAAAATAAAATAAGAGTACATAGGTCGGTCACATATAGGAGTTTCAACAATGACGATATCCTCCGAATGCAAAATGACCAAGTTGACGCTAATTATAAGCGTTGTACTTTTAGACATCGGAAAAAAGGTATAATAATAGCTTTAATACTTAAAGCAGACATGCGTTTTTTTGCAAGGTCTTTGTAGTGGAATTCTCGGAATGAAAGACTAAATAGCATATTATATCGATGGTAAACTTAATTAAGCCCAGAACTGAAATGCCAGTTACGATACAAAACTGATCAACTGCATAATTATCAGTAAGTTGTATTCATGTCAAGCTATTTGTTAATGATAATGAAGCCTCTAAAACAATATTCATTCCGCAAACTGCTAATTTAGTACAAGTTCGTCAATATTAAATGAGATATATCGTCAGACAACCCAATGTTAATCTGGTTAATTATTAGTGTTTCTTATGTGGCGACTTCCAACTTACTTGACAAAGTATACATGGGGGATAATTTTTAAATGTATTTCTCATGCAAATCAACTCTTAAAATATATATATTGTTGTCCTTTATGCATTATTGGACACATAAAAAATGTCGCTGAAATACAGATCATAAGTATTCTTTATTGCATTAAATATTAATATCTAATCGAATGTAGCGTGTTGAGCTATTTGTGTAGTGTTTGCAATTATCTTGATGACTACGTCTCCTAGCGTTCGACATTGAAATAGAAGTTTTTATTTTATTTCGCCACTAATATGATGTCTTTTGCATATCAAAGACAATTCGGTTATCGCTTTTGCCCGGTAGTTTCCGACAATCAATCAACTGTAATCTGATTTCTTGTTGTTGTTGGTCTGTTCCTTTCAAACGAAAGTACAAACTAAATACGTAATAACCACATAACGTTACTTACAGTCGATTTGTATATAGATAACTAACACGTTTAAGATCAAATGAAATTTGTAAAATTATTTTCATCACAACACCTTTGGCAATAAATAACGTATGCTGCATGTCGTTCACTTATTGAATTTACATTCAACAGATAACACAGATTTTTTAAAATTCAACACGTAAAAATATTAAAATCCTTCAGGTTCTCTAAATGTATCAGCTATCCTTAAATCAGATGTCATTTCAACAAGGGTATTTACATTTTGCTGACATTAAATACAGGATATATAAAACAGAATATAATAGTTTATAAAACTTGAGCATGTAAAACCCATCGTCATTTACATACAAATACACTAACATCATGCGTTTGAATTAAATGCAAAAACTTACATCATTACGAACGAAGATCAATTTAAAAAAAAGAGAAGAAATAATGTTTGTGTGTTTCGTGATAATGTTTATACATAGTGACCACATAATGTCAGGCGTAGTTAAATAATTGCAATAACTATAAACTAATTCCGTAGATAGTTCTTTAGTAAATATTATGGTACTTTCTTAGCATATACTTAAAACTTAAAGCTTTTACAATAGGGAAATACATGAATTTGGTGTTAAGACTTATAATTGCATAAATGCAACATTTGTTCGATAATTTTCACTATTTTACTTTGAATTGACGTCGTTTTCATGACGTTACGACGTTATTATTTCAGCAAAATTACTAAACAAGAATGTGTAAGCATTAACTGAAAAGCACATATGTTCGATTTGGTGGAATAGTGATGTTAATTCACCCGCGATCATAAGAAATTTACTTAATTATAAATAAGACTGTTAAACTTATGAAACATTTGTGTTCTTACTACTTTTGTTCACTTTTTTAATAATTCATCAGAAATATTGACAGACAACACAATAACAATCTGTTAAAATAGCTTAACCATTAAAAGGACTATGACTTCCTATGGTATACATGGAGATTTTATTTTTTTTGTTTCTAAATTAGATTAAACATACGAATGGTTGCCTATAATTGGTGACATTTCTGATTTACAGAAAATGATTGTCCGATTTTTCATTGAATATTCATAACCAGTTAAGTATAATGCTTTGCAAAAATGTGTACAACAACAAAAAAGAAGTTATGTTTATTTTGCCACAAACACCAAGTTTTGGTCAATATTGTTATTGTAATTGCAAGGCCATTTATTACAAAATACCGAAATATAATTGATCTTTTTATCGGTCGATTCCATTTAAACATAATTACAAACGAACAACAAAATAACCAAATACAATTGCTTAAAGAAGACAGGTTAATTGATTACCTAAACGTTTCCGGTAAATGGACATTTGGAAAATTGATTTCTTACAACACATACAATACATTACAATACATTGTGTATACAGCACGCAGATTACAAATACAATTTACCTTCAACGGAAAAAACATTAACGATGCTATGCATGTAAGATAGAAAAAATATCAAAATCCCACATGTTCTATAAAAGTATGAGATATGATTTACATCAGAAATTGTGACAACAAAAGTATTATAACGTGCTTGACATTTAAGGAACACGAAGAAGAAAATGAAATAGAAAACAACCTCAGCTTTTGTACATCGTGAATGTCTATTTATTTATCTATAATCTCAACCTAAATAGTGAGATTACGTAAGATCACGCGTTTTCTAATCAAAGCATCTTCTTACCAGTTGACTATTAGATGTTAATTGTTTCAGAGTGAATATGGCAAACACTTTTAAATGAATCGTTATCCCCTTGATTTATATTCCTCATTTGCATAATGTCTTCGTTATTGCCATATACATGACAAGGCTGTTTCCAAGTCAATATATATTCAAGATATTTAGCTTAATATTAATCATTCGACCATTATTCATTAATCTTTGGTCTGATATTATTTAATTATATATAAATACCGATAAATTGAAACCACTGGAGTCCAACCAATCAAGTTCGCGATTCATTTACACGTTTTATGTGTAATTGCAGTTAGTTGCTTTATACACTGCCCATATTTTTTTAAACAGTGCAACGTTAATGAAATACATTTATTATTGACGTTTGAGACACTATTATATTATACACTAGATTTTGCAAAATTTATTTTTAATATCCTCAGCATAAATGTAGATTAAGCATGTAAGTCAACAGTAATTGTTGATAACAACAATCCCTAAAGACATCTTGTCTGTTTTTATCCTAGTGCAATTTATTTTACCTTTACTGAAGATAATGTGTTCGTTGCACGTATAATGCAAACGTATCTGGGATTCATTAATGTTTAGTTTGTGTTGAATACACACAGTAAATTGTGCAAGGCTTCGAAAACTTGAAACGCTATTCTTTACGGGTTTTTTCGGCGTACGCTGTATTAAGCCAGCTTTTCTGACCTTTGTAAGTGTCCAATAAAATTCAAATAAAATTTCCCGCGGCTAGGTACGAATGAATACACTTCATTTATTCCATTGGCTGATTTGAGCATACCACCAGAACATTGGAAACATATCCGCGTCTTTGTAACACTGTTTTACTGCATGAAACAATTTTATTTCTAATGAAAAGACTTAATAGATAGAACAGTTTTACACTCAATTCTCGACATCAATACACTTTGTGCGTGCACCTTTTATTTTCAGAGAATTACCAGCGCAATGCGTTTATACTTAAAGGCTATGTTCTCATATTTAGTACTTACTTATATATATTCTTGTCAACATGTTAATATGTAAAAGTATAAAGAGCAGTGGAAGCGAGGCCTCACTTTAATACATTGCATTTCAACCCGCGAGGTATCGGGTCAATTCGCGGCCAGTGTATGAATGTCAGAGTTTATATACAGGTCATCACCGGAGTTCGCGGCCAGTAAAATAATAGTTATATAATAAATACGCTATCCGTGAACTAGGTGACCTGGAATTTTCTTTAGACCAGAAATATGTAGATTCTTAATGTGTTTTCAACAATACAATGATAAATATTATTTTTGATTAATTTAACAATAATTATTCCACCATATTGACCAATGTATTAAGCATGAGCGCGATGATTATCGATACTGTTAATAATCGAATCAAATAGCAATGCCCGACAAACCACTAAAACAGGTTTGTTCGAAGAACGCGCCTATAAATACGGATAATTCTCGTGTGGCCGGTTGACTCGTATGTTTTAATTTCACTTCCATTCTTCTTTTGGTTTTCTGTTTTGTATCTATAGGTTTATGACCAGCAATATGTAATAATGTAAAGTAAGCCGCGAAAACTCCGCGTAACATCCCGTACTGCGTGTGATGCAGCTAAGAACTGCACAGCAAAAAAGACATTCGCTATCCTTGATCTCATTCATTGACTATCAACGCCGTATATCTTTTTTAAAGATATTTCTTGTTTGTTATACAAATGGGCTGTGCTCTGTGAAAAGGGGGCATAATGCATGTGCGTACAGTGTCGTCACAGATTAGCATGTGCAGTCTGCACAGGCTAATCAATCAAGACAATTTTCGCCTAAACTAGATTTTTGTTAAGAAGAGACTTTCTTTAAACAATTTGTGTATTTTATAGGGGCCTTTTCACAGATTTTGACATGTTTTGAAGTTTGCCATTAAATGCTTTATATTGGGCGTAGATAACCTCCAAACATTGGGGTGGCGGTTCAGTTTCTGTACTGGGAACATAAAGGGGTTCGTTTGAGAGGGTTGTCCTCACCCGTGGTTCCGAAAATTTTTACAATTACAATTAATATGGTGCGTTTTGGGGGAACTTTCAGGTTGATATAAATTCTTGATTTTTGTCTCACTCTCAGTGTGTCATGAAATCAGTTTGTCCAATGCCGCATACGACGACCCAGAAATATCATCAGTCTTTTTTTCTTTCCAAAAACTCGTGCTAATTAAAACATAAAATAAAGTAAATGTTTATGCATTTTAATGACGGAGTTTAACAAGTGATATGAGAACTAATAACATTAACATTACAGTCACAACACTAATATTTTATAAATGATGGACATGTTTAACACCTGAAATGGGAAGACTGTAATAAATAAGAAATAAAGTATTGTTCTGTTCACAGAACAACCAATACAAAACAAAAAAAATCAATACAAAAATATTTTCAAATTAATGTTTTTCACGCGTATATTTACTCAAAATTGTTTTAAGTGGCAGTTACCTTTGAATTAAAGCGATCAATTAAAATTAAAAGAATAGCCTGTCCTTAATCAAAACAGCGACAGTGCAATCACGGAAAAGAACACCTTACAAGGGATATTGACACATCAATATTGGCAACCTCGGAGCAGACGGAAGGGGGACACATGGCTTCTGCACTTACGGCGCGTGATTACAAAAATACTGGTTTTGGGGCGGCGATTTTTGGGGATTTTACTTTACGTTTTATTTATAACGACGACAAGCCGAAATATTGGGGAGGCGGCCGCCTCCCCTGCCTCCCCATTACCTAGGTAAACATTGGGTTTAAAAATCTCCAGTAAAAAAACAATAATACAATTAAAGAGTTAAAAAAGTAACCCTCAACGGGGCTCGAACCACTGACCCCTGGAGCCATGGAGCAAAAGTCTACAGCTCTATCCACTAGACCATCCGCTCTTATACCATTTCTAATGTTTTTTTACCTCATATTTGCAATCCTCGTAGTATCAAAAAATACAACGACAACAACAGAATTCTCCAAATTATTCAATGGTTTTGCGTTGCAACGCTTTATAATTTTTAGGTTTTCAAATCATCAAAACATGCACATAATAGATATTTTAGAGCTTGGTAAATGTTCAGTATTACTGTTTCCTTACAAATATCATAGCTTCAAGGAAAATTTGCGAATCTAAAACATTTGTTTTCAATTTTGTCAATTTACCAAAGCGTTAAAAGGCCCCTTTAAGAAATACACAAGAAGTCATCAAATCAAGATCCACATATAATAAACTGTAAGTCGTTATTAAAGTTATTCCTTAAATGAAGATAATATTACCCAAACAAAGATCAGATACTTGGTTCGCGTTTCTATTTCTGTATAATTCATAATAGGCAAAATAAACATATAAGCAATGAAGCAATACATATATAAGTATTCAGAGATTGTCAAAAGTCAAAGATTGTGCAGATTAGGTAATACAATTGTATCAACGTATTCGACAACATTTCGCTTTGACTTATGTTTGGCGAAAATAAGAGTTTCTTTCAGCTATAAACGACACAATAATCCGCAAATTTTCACATGATTTGAATAGTATAATTTCTCGCCATTCAAAGGCAAGGACGGGCGTTTTTCTTTCATAAATAATGTCAACAATATATTCTGTCATTTGTGTATCTAACAGCTGCGATGAGAAATCGGAACCGCTTAAGGCACACACTCCTCGCTAACCACGTTTGATAAGTATGAAATAAATATGTAGCGAATAAATCAAGGAACCATCCAACAATCGTTTCATACATTCTTACCAATTTTAACGGCGGGATAGATGCCGACAGAGGAGAATCATAATGTACACGAAATATTGCAGATTATAATCATATCAAAATATTGTAAGTATTATGCGTTTTTTACTTTAATAAAATAACGTTAAAACGACTTTGTATTGTTTTTAAATTTCAATTATATAAATACGCATATGTTGTTGAACAAAATATCCACTTAAAATGCTTTTGATTTGAGAAATATGCCATAACATGATATATTAAATCAAAGTTATATGGATAATTTTAAAGTTATTATTTATTAATAAAATTAAAATACACCAAATACAATCAATTCGTATTTAACATCGAAATGAATGCATTGTTACGGTATGAAAAGGGCGCTATATAAATGTGGTATAAAAAAAGAAAAAAAGGTATTTCATGCCTTTCATTGATATAAAAGTTCATTTATGAAGCTGAGACCAGTATGATACAAGCCAATCGGAAATTACCAAGCGCAAACAAAATCAAATCAAATCAAAATTTATTTATTGTCGGTATGAAATAACATTAAATAAATTTTGACTTGAACAACCTAATTAATTGTGTGTGTTTTTATATTCTGATTGCAGTTGTAGGACACACACGTATAATATATGAGGTCATACGTTATAATCATTTTATCTGCAAGATGCCATTTCCCACGCAGAGCGTAGTAAGATTTTCTGTGGGTGTTCGAACACAGTTGAACGAAAATAGGTTAAACAGTTCTTATGGCAGAACATGCTTCGTTACTAATGAACCCATTCCTCATCAGAGTTGGTAGAGCGATGGACAAAAATAGTTATGTCATGATTTCAGAATAAGTAAAATGATAATTATTAATTGTAAACAGTAGAACAGCATATCATTAAAATGTATGCACTTTAATTAATCTGTATTTAAAATTTATTTGAAATTGCGTGTTATTGCATGCCATTACGTTTACACGATATGGTTATAAGAGACATTCACAAAATATTTATTAAAAATACGTCATTGACACATTGACAAAGGTCAACGGTAGCAAAATATAGGAGGTTACTTTCTTCTTTACTATGTTAAGGGGATTTATATGTTAGAGTTGTTGTTTTGCTATATTAATGGTCGCATGTTAAATAGAATAAATTGTTTCCAAAGTCGTTCAGCTGTTTCAGGTACAATAATAACGAAGTGTTATGCACAACGACATTTTAAAAATGTCTTAACAACAGACTCGTATAACCACTACTTTTCTAGAAACATACAGGAACATGTTTGTTTTATTATAAAACATCAACTGTATTTGACGTTATTATGTTTCGGCTTAATGGCTAGGAGCATAATTGTGCAGGCCATTTTAATGAAAGTAGAGAACTCCTTCCGGAAATGCGCACGGCCTCGAAAAAAGCTCGTTCAGTTGACAATAAAATACATTAATATTTTACTTCAGCACTCTGTATCTTCAGTATCTTCTGAACGGTTAAGCATTGACAGCCAACAATTATGTTATGGTTGATGAAAATTGTGGCACTTTTAGAGTACTGATGAGCAAAATCCTGTTGAAGTTGACATAGTACATATTATATAGAGTTATTAATTAAAGATCAGTCATGAGTGATTTCACTTTAGCCCTTCACACAATAATGTAGCTCATTATAATACATGTACTCTATGCATTGATTGATTAAATATACATTAACCATTGATATCAATGTATGTCAATAATATACATCTTGATTTGGCAGCGTTGCAAAGTTTTTATTTCACTCATGTTTTGTTGTTTTTTTTTATTTGTTTTTTTTTTTAAATTTCAAACATGCGTCGTTCTTCTAATTGTTTACTGAATGGGTTCATTTAAAGCTCATGATCTCAAAGCTTTGTGTATCTTACGTATCTTATCAAGGTCAAGCATTGGATACTTTAAAATTAACAACAGCATCTTATTGGATACACAATATCAAACACAAATAAGGCAGGAAATATTAAATACAGTTCAAAATAATAAAGATGCAAACCCAAACACCTTATGGGAAGTAATTAAAGGAAATATACGTAACACAACAATTAGATACACATCATTTAAACAAAAAGAAACACACAAACTTGAAACTGAAACCATCAAAACCATTGAAACGCTTGAAAAACAATTGCATCAAACAAACACAAATGATACCACCGACATTGAAAATGAAATAACATTTAAAAAACAAATATTAGATGGAATTTATCATACACGTCTCAATGGAATAATACTAAGAGCGCGTGCACAGCATGTTGAACACAATGAAAAAAATACAAAATACTTCGCAAACATTGAAAAACGTAGAAGTGAACAAAAAACTATACACAAATTAGTAGTCAATGGCAAAGATATAACAAACATGACTCAAATACTAGAAGAACAACGTTTATTTTTCGAAACCCTCTATAAACGAAAACATGTTGAAAATAACACCCTTTTTAAAAATACACATCATGCTTTAAACGAAGAGGAAAAACAACTGTGCGACGGATTGCTTAATGAATATGAATGTGGATTAGCCCTAAAAGATATGCAAAATAACAAAAGCCCAGGATCTGATGGCATCACAATCGAATTTTATAAAATATTCTGGAATGATATAAAAACACATCTAATTAATTCACTAAACTATTCATTTAACAACGAAAACTTAACTACGCTACAAAAACAAGGTATTATATCACTTATTCCAAAACCTGGAAAAAACTTAGAATCCTTATCAAACTGGCACCCGATTAGTTTACTAAACAATGATTATAAAATTGCAACTAAAAGTATAGCAAACAGAATAAAAAAAGTATTACCAGCAATCATTTCAAGATCTCAATCTGGTTTCATAAAGGGACGTTACATTGGTGAAAACGTTCGTCTTATCCAAGAATGCATAAACTATTTCAACAATTCAAATAATCCTGGTCTAATATTCTTTGCAGACTTCGAAAAGGCATTCGATTCGCTTGACCATTCATTTATGTTCTCTTGCTTAGAAAATATGAACTTTGGTGAAAGTCTCATTCAATGGGTCAAACTATTCTATACCGATATTAACAGTTTAATCATTAACAATGGCTTCTTTTCAAACAGTTTTAACATCGAACGAGGGGTTCGACAAGGATGTCCACTCTCATCATCGCTATTTATTATCTGCATCGAGTATCTATCACATCACATCCAATCAAATAAACACATAAAAGGCATATCACTAGAACCTGACGAAGAAATCAAACAGTCCCTATTTGCTGACGATGCAACTTATTTTTTAAACGACAATTACGATTCTTTCCATAACCTAATAGAATCGCTAACCCTTTACGGAATGACATCGGGTCTGAAACTAAACAAAAGTAAATGTACTGTGCTACGAGCAGGTAAATTAAAACAAAGTAATGTCCTATATAAAAAAGAAATGAAATTTAATTGGACATCCGATGAAGCCACAACGTTAGGAATTACTTTCACAAATAATGAAAAAGATACAGTTCTTAAAAACATACTACCTAAATTACAGAATTTTAAAAACTGCTTAAAATCATGGCATCACCGTAAACTTACACTTATCGGAAAAAATACAGTATTGAAAACGTTTGCACTTCCTAAATTAATTTATGTATTAACAGTCCTCCCAAATCCACCAAATGATATTATTAACGATATAAAATCAGCAATATTTAATTTCATATGGGACGGTAAGCCTGATAAAATAAAACGAACTCAGTTAATTCAATCTGTAGAAAATGGAGGTATCCAATTAACGAACATTGACTCATTCTTGAATGCAATCAAATGCAGCTGGGTTAAAAGATACCTAGACAATGCCAATACAAGTAAATGGAAATTATTCTATCAGAAAATCCTAAAAAATATGGTGACTCCTTACTCTTTGAATGTAACATCAGCAAATCTATCTTACATGAAATTGCAAACGAAAACATATTTCTGTCTGATGTTCTATCAGCATGGTGTGATGTCACGCATAACCTAGAAACCCAAACAAGCAGTAAAAATATTCTATGGAACAATAAAGACATAACTTCAAACAATAAGACGTTTTTCTATAAAGATTGGTTTGAACGAAGCATTAAATATGTCGACCAATTATATGACTACAGAATTAAGGATTTCTACTCTTTTAATGATATATGCTACATATACGGAATACCTTCAAATAATTTTCTGAAGTACTACACATTAATCAAAAGCATACCCATACATATTAAATCTGAAATCAATACAAATAATACACCATGTACTCAAACAACATTCGTAGAAAATATACTTGGAAGAAAAAACAAAACAAATAAAATATTTTACACACTACAAATTAAAAACCCTACAGAAAACTCAAAAACCCAAAATAAATGGCAAGTCCTTTTCGGAGTACATGAACTTAATTGGAAACACATATTTACCATGCCATATAAAGCAAACTATTGAAAGCACTCTGAGAAATTTTCAATATAAATACATACATAGAATTATAGCTACAAATAAATACCTCTTTAAATGCAAATTATCTAACTCAAATCTGTGTGACTTCTGCAGTGAAAACATCGAAACTATAGAACACCTGTTTTGGGAGTGCAAACACATCCAGCCTATTTGGAATCATTTAACATCTTTTCTTGAACAACAGCAACTAAACGTTAAATTATCTTTCTTAAATGTAAGTTTCGGAATTTACTCATTGAAATCAAAGATTGTAATAATATTGTGAATTTTATTCTTATAATGATGAAATTGTTCATCTTTAACATGAAGTTAAAAAAACAAGTACCAAATTTTAATTGTTTTATCCATAGTCTTAAACTTAAAATCCAGATTGAGAAAGAAATAGCCCTCAGTAATGACACATTACAAAACTTTGAACAAAAATGGAATCGGATTAAATTCTCATGATGCTTGTCCACTTATATACATTTCACTCTAATGTAAGTTATCTTTTTAAAATATTTTTGTATGTTTTTTTTTCAATCTTATAAGATCATCTTGAATATACAACGAAACACACAAGTCCAGTATGCTTTCTTCCGACTTTATACAACTCATCATTTTTCATAACAATTCTTCTATTATTTTTTTTCTTTTCTCTTAAAAAAAAAATACATATTAGCATATCTTGTATAACATGTCTGAACTTTATTGCTTTGTACAATCACTATGTTGTATATATTCATGTATACATTGTATGTATTATATTGAATTAAAAAAAAAAAAAAAAAAAAAAAAAGGTCAAGCATTGGCAACTCACGATGATTTGCTAATATTTGGGACATTTAATCAAAGTTGATGAGCCTAATCTTTTTCGATATGATAGTGTACATTAGAAGCGTCATTAATAAAATATAACCCATGAGTGATTTCATCTTAACCCTTCATAAAATTATGTAACGTGGCCTGTACTATAAGTAGTGATTAAATATACATCAACCATTGTTTCAATATATGTCAATACAATAAATCTTGATTCGGCAGGGTAATATTTATACAGACTTCATCATTTTCTTCTTCATGCGTGCTCATTACATTCACTTTAAAAAGTTTGTCCTTATCTACAAATGATAATTCACTTCGTTCGTTTCTACAGAGCTCCATCCTTAATAACTACAATACTAAAGTAATTATGGATATTTCCGCTCTCTGGCATTGTCCACCAAAAATCCGGGAATCGTTCACGAGATCAATGACGACATACTGTCTGATTTTGGCGTGGTTGAGACAGTGAACAACCTATATATTTGATGTATATTGATTACTGGTTGCCATCTGTAGGATGGAAGAAGGGCGGAAGATAAAAACAAAAACGCACTGCTGTTTCTCATGGACCGTTATAAGAACGATTCTCGGCTTCATTAAATACGCGTGTTATATAGTTCTTTTAACTGAGCGCTGGTCACCATTTCATAATGAGAGACGTGTATTTACAATCGTCATTTAGAGGGAGCCAACACGAATATTTGAAATACATATTTAAGTATAAGTATATATACGTAAATGAATTTAATTAAATGGCAGCAGTCTTTGCTCAAAGCAATTCATGAAATATAAAAACATCAAACCATTTAATAGCTTCCAAAATGTCAACAAATATTAATATGTAACATGTTTCTCGAACGTATGTATTTTTGCTGTGGTTAAAAAACAAGGCGGTCGTATTTCTTCACCTGCAGAGGTTGCATGTACTGTATGTCCTCGTTTTATGGGTACGACAAATAATTTGGATGATTTTCATATAAGGTTGCTGTCTTGTCTGAAAATTGGTCAATCAATTGCTGCTGTTGTTCGACATTTTTCACACCAGCACACACTGTATTTAATGAATGTGAAATTGTATATAAAAAGTGTATATATTTTTTCTGAGAAACACATTCAAATACGACATGATAAAATCGTTTGAAGTACAACAAAGGCTACATTTGGTAATTGTATATATATGTAACCACCCTCGGAAACCCGACATGCTGTGAGAAGTTGGACATGCTAGGAGATGTAGCCGATATATTTCAAAGAATTTCGGTAGGGTAAGTAAATCCAGTTCTATAATTGTTTAAAGGCATTTTTGAAATAAAATATATTTTTGTGCATATAAAGGAGGCATTACCATCTATAATAGAAAATCCTGGTTATTAATATTCAGGATTTATTAAAATATGGCTATTTAAATTCAACGATGCAGGGATTTGTCCCATATTTAGCACTTTATTTACAAATTTCTTTAAAGGTATGCCTGTGAAAAAGTTTTTTCACCGACAATTATATTAACCAATGTCCCCGAGTAACATATCCGTAGGGTTTCTTAAAAAAGATCGTATTTGGTGGAAAAATTCGACATTACATACAACGTGTTGATTAAAAAAATGATATGACATGGTGCTGTACAAAGATGTCGAGATATGGCATGTGTGAAGTTCATTTATAAACTTAAAAGCTTACTATTACAGCTGATTTATGCCCACTCTGACGCATTGTAGATTATTTTCATTGAACTTTGAGGTTTTATAATGATACCCACTCTGAAGCTAACTTAATTTCCAGCTAATTTGTATCTTTTTTTATTGTTTGAAAATCATTTGTAAATGTGAAGCAATTGAATTCATACAGGTAAAAATATACGTCCGGTAAGCAAACTAACATTTATAATAATAATATAATAATATATATTCATTGTAAAATTATGTTTAATTATGTAACTAACACATTACCATTTACAAATGATATTGTTAAATATATTTCAAGAAAATACGTTACATTATGTAATTAAATGAAGCTCTGCAACGCGTTATAATTATTTTTTGCAATCGCGATCCTGGTCTACTGGGCAATTTATTTCTCATTTTATAAAGAGCACTACGCAAGAGTCATCCCTGTACTAAGTTCAATATTCAAGCTATAACTATTTATTATTGTTTGCGATGTGATATTATTTTTACCGAATCGGATATAAAGGCAGTGAAGATATGAGTACATTGTTTGTGCCGTATAAGAATGTCGATCATCACGATAAATTGAACATCTTGTAATCGAGTGACGTTAAAGGGGCCTTTTCACAGATTTTGGCATATTTGAAGTTTGTCATTAAATGCTTTATATTGATAAATGTAAACATTGGATCTTGAAAGCTCCAGTAAAAAATCAAGAATAAAATTTAAAAAGGGGAAAAAGTAGCCGGTACCAGGGCTCGAACCAGTGACCCCCGGAGTCCTTGAGTTAGTCTGAAGTAAAAACGCATTAGCCCTCTCGGCTATTCCGCTGGGGTATACACTATTGAAGTTTTTTATACCTTATATAAGCAATCTTCGTAGTTTCGTAAATTTAAACGACAACAACAGAACTCTCCAAAATTATTCTATCGTTTCGCGTTGCAGCGCTTTTATAATTTTTAGGTTTTCAAATCGTCAAAAGATACAATAATGGCTTTTATTGGACTATGGTAAATGTTCAGTAATACTGTTTCCTCACAAATCTCATAACTAAACGAAAATTTGCGAATCTAAAACAACTTTTTTCAATTTTGTCAATTGACCGAACCGTGAAAAGATCCCTTTAATATTAAAAACTACAGCATGATACAGAAAAAAACAGTTGGCTGAAAGCAACCTAAAAGCAGTGGACTTTTTGATTTCAGAAATAAGTATATCATAATAATAATTATGATACGTGAAGCAGGCATATTCAAATGCAATTTTACTAATTGTGGAATTTTTTGCATAAAATGCTTTTCAACATAAATACAATATCAATTCGAACCCAATTAAGACAAGGTAAATGCGGTTACTGTTATTGCAGGGCAAGTTTGTATCAATCTAGTGTCATCTCATAATTTTGTTTTTGTAATGGTCTGTTCAAACGATATACAAACTAAATACATAATGACCGCATAATGTTACTCGAAGTAGTTATGTAAATATCTTACCAACAAGTCAATGAGTATTTATATTATTGTTTCCTACAGCACACATTTCTACAATAAAGTGGGTGCGCTACATCCAGTTCACAAAATGAATTAGCATTATACAGAAAACAAAGAAACAATGTTATACTTCTAATGTAGAAAAAAAACCACGTTCTCTAGAGTTATGAGACATGATCACATCAGAAGTCATTAGATAAATAAAGTCTTATGGGATTAACAGAGTAGGAACTAGAACTCGAAGTAGAAGAAGAAAATAATAAACCAAATGCAAAACCACATCATCCGTTGTTGTTTTTTACATTATGCAACTCTAGTTATTGATCAATATTCTGAACCATGACATATATAGATAAAGAGCTTCTTGATCAATGCAACTTCCTTTCAGTGGTCATTTGGTTTTTATTGCTTTCAGAGTGAATCTTGCAATACAATCTTTAGTTAGATTATACATTTGGTTTGAACAATTTATCTGATTTTATTTATGGTTTGCACAATATGTTCGCTATTGCCATATAATTGCAAGCTGTTCATAAATCTAATTTTATTTTTATTTGTTTAAGCAAATCATCCAAAACCGGGCTTTTGATTTGACAGTAAAGCTTAAATCATAATTCTAATTATTTAATAATTAATAAATACCAATTAAATAAATCTGTTAAGTAGATTGAAATAATCAAGGTCGCGATTCGTGTACACTATATATTGATTTATTGCAGATATTGTTTTTACAACTACATATAGTTTCAATATTGCAATATTAAATAAATACAATAAATCAAGGTCGCGATTCATTGCACTTTATCTTTATTCATTGCAGATATTGTCTTTTACATGTACACATAGTTTCATTATTGCAATTTTAATTTAATACAATCACGTTTAAGACATTATTCATTTTTTCCAGAATGTTTTTGTATGAGTTGTATTTTTAATTTATTCAGCAATGTAGTAAAGTATGGATCACAATGTTTAATTGAATGAAAACATATCATTCATTTGAATGAAAGTTACATCTGATTTTCAGTAATGTGTGTACACAAGATGTTATAAACGAAGCCTGTAGACATTTTTGTTAAAATTTGATCACATTGCTTTTTTTAACTTTTCATTTTAATTTTTTTTAAACTTAAAAGGGTAGTATTCAACACATGTATAAATGCAATCAAAACATATAGTTAGAAGAACGTAAGAAGGAAATAAATTAAAAAGTCATCAAGTTTGATAAAGTTTTAGTAAAAACAATTATATTTACATAAGCGACAACGGTTCGCCATCATCATGTCAAATAATGTACTTATACATAAGTGTTTGTTTGGCTTTTTGCACCGAGTTTGTTAATGCCGACGCTTCTGTTTGAAATATGAATGACACATAAATCCCACATGTCTCGGAAGCTTTCTTGTATTGCCTCGGCGGCTTTGAAATGACAAGAAGACTTTATTTTCTTTCTATAAATTGATCCATAATCTAACGTAACAATCTTTTCCTTAAGATGATTCAACCATTTTGCCGGTAACGCCTTCGGTGTGAGAAATCAACATTGCTAAAGGCAATACAAACTTAAAGAGTGCATCTTCAGGATTACAATTACATTATAGAACAAGATTTGTTCATCTGCAAACTGATTGTCAATGAAATTTAAGCAATTTAACACACGACGCTACATGTAAATGTTATTATAGCAGATACCAGTATCAAAAATACTCGAAATTTGAGAGATAACATATATCAGGTCTTAATACACCCAAGAGGTCTACATCGTTTAACATTATCTTGAAAGCGTATCGTTGGTTCTTGAAAGTGTTGAGCCAGTTAATCTTAAACAACGGAAGATGATGTTATAAAATAGGTCCAAGACTATGTTTTACTTTATTTATTTTTTTTTTTATTTTTTTTTTTTTTTTTTTTTTTTTTTTTTATTCAATATCATACATATAATGTAAACATGTATATGGTCACACAACACAGTGATTGTTTAAAGCAATACAGTTCAGACATGTTATACAAGATATGCTCATATATATATATATAGATATATATATATATATAATATATATAATATATATATATATATATATATATAGATAGAGATATATAGATATATATATATATATATATATTATATATAGAGATATATATATATATCCTAGATATATATACATATATATATATATATACTATATCATATTATATATATATATATATATCTATATATATCTATTAATATATATATATATATCTTATTTTTTTTTTTAGAGAGAAAAGAAAAGAACAACAGAGGAATAGTTATGAAAAATGATGAGTTGTAAAAAGTCGGAAGAAAGCATACTGTATTGTGTGTTTTGTTGTTTCTTCACAATGATCTTGTCAGATTGAAAAAAACTATATATATAGACATAAACAAAACTATTTTAGAAAGATAAACTAACATCAGAGTGAAAATGTATATAAGTGGACAAAACATTATGAGAATTTAATCCGATTCCATTTTGTTCAAAGATTTGTAATGTGTCATTACTGAGGGCTATTTCTTTCTCAATCTGGATTTTTAGTTTAAGACTATGGACAAAACAATTAAAATTTGGTACTTGTTTTTTGTACTTCATGTTTAAGATAAAATATTTCATCAATATAACCATAAAATTCACAATATTATTACCGTCTATTGATTTCAATGAGTTAATTCCGAAACTTACATTTAAGAAAGATAGTTTAACGTTTAGTTGCTGTTGTTCAAGAAAGGATGTTAATTGATTCCAAATAGGCTGGATGTGTTTGCACTCCCAAAAAAGATGTTCTATAGTTTCAATGTTTTCACTGCAGAAGTCACACAGATTTGAGTTAGATAATTTGCATTTATAGAGATATTTATTTGTAGCTATAATTCTATGGATGTATTTATATTGAAAATTTCTCAGTGTGCTTTCAATAGTTGCTTTATATGGCATGGTAAATATGTGTTTCCAATTAAGTTCATTTTCTCCAAAAAGGACTTTCCATTTATTTTGGATTTGGAGTTTTCCGTAGGGTTTTTAATTTGTAGTTTGTAAAATATTTTATTTGTTTTGTTTTTTCTTCCAAGTATGTTTTCTACAAATATGTTTGAGTACATGGTATTATTTTGTATTGATTTCAGATTTAATATGTATGGGTATGCTTTTGATTAGTGTGTAGTATTTCAGAAAATTATTTGAAGGTATTCCGTATATGTAGCATATATTATCAAAGAGTAGAAATCCTTAATTCTGTAGTCATATAATTGGTCGACATATTTAATGCTTCGTTCAAACCAATCTTATAGAAAAACGTCTTATTGTTTGAAGTTATGTCTTTATTGTTCCTAAAATTGTTTTACTACTGGTTTGGGTT